>NW_007728067.1:79384-80817 GCF_000696425.1 Galeopterus variegatus | reverse complement strand
ATGCCCAATCTTACTTCCTGAAGTGTTTCTCCCATGTTTTCTATTATGAGTTTTATAGTTTCAGGATGTATATTTAATTCTTTAATACATTTTGAAATGATTTTGGTATATGGCATGAGGTACAGGTCTAGGTTCATTCTTCTACATAATGGATGTCCAATTTCCCCAGCACCATTTGATTTGTTGGCTTTCATTCCTTTGAATGTATACCTAGTTGTGGGATTGCTGGATCATATGGTAGTCCTATTTTTAGTTGTTTTAGAAATATCTATACTGTTTACCACAATGGCTATACTAATTTACATTCCCATGGACAATGTATAAGAGTTCCTGCTTCTCAGCATCCTTGCCAGCATTTGTTATGATCTCTGTTTTTGATAATAGCCAGTCTATCTGTGGTCAGATAATATCTCATTGTGGTTTCGATTTGCATTTCTCTGATTAACAATGTTGAGCATTTTTTTCACATGACTATTTCTTACTAATTTGACTGTGTAAAATAAAATAAAAGTATAATATAATTTCTTGTTTTCATTTTACTCCGTTGATGAATGAGGTCTTGTGTAAAATGCACTAAAGCTTTAAAATCATGGATGATAAACAGTCACAACTTTTCTTACTCTATTTATTAGCAACTGTAGTAATATGGGGATGAAAAAGAACAGTAACGTAAAATAGCAACTACTCTCCAACTCTTTTTGTTGTTGCTGTTGTTTTTATTGTCCCTTACTCCTGTTTGTATAGTTCTCTGCCCTTGTTTCTTCAGGCATGGTGATTAAACTAAAGCTCTCCCTTTCACATTTNAGATATACCAACTTTTCCTTATCCACTCATCTGATGATGGGCATTTAGGCTGATTCCAACTCTTGCCTATTGTAAATAGTGCTACAATAAACATGGGAGGGCAGGTATCCCTTCGACACGATGATTTCTATCCCTTTGGGTATATACCCAACAGTGGGATAACTGTGTCATATGACAGTTCTGTCTGTAGTTGTTTGAGGAAACTCCATACCATTTTCCATGATGGCTGCACCATTTTACAGTCCCACCAACAGTGTAGAAGGATTCCCCTTTCTCTGAATCCTCACCAGCATTTGTTATTCTCAGTCTTCTGGATATTAGCTAGCCTAACTGGAGTGAGATGATATCTAATTGTGGTTTTGATTTGCATTTCCCAAATGCTGAGTGATGTTGAACATTTTTTCATGTGTCTGTTGGCCATTCATACATCTTCTTTGAGAAATGCCTATTCAGTTCCTTTGCCCATTTTTTAATCCAGTTACCTGTTTTTGGCTAAGTTGCTTGAGTTCCTTGTATATCCTGGATATTAATGCTTTGTCAGATGCATATTTTGCAAATATTTTCTCCTACTCTGTTGGTTGCTGTTGTTGTTGTTGTTGTTTCTGTGCAGAAGCTTTTTAGTTTGATAT
>NW_007728067.1:69622-77993 GCF_000696425.1 Galeopterus variegatus | reverse complement strand
ACTTTTCTTACTCTATTTATTAGCAACTGTAGTAATATGGGGATGAAAAAGAACAGTAACGAAAAATAGCAACTACTCTCCAACTCTTTTTGTTGTTGCTGTTGTTTTTATTGTCCCTTACTCCTGTTTGTAAAGTTCTCTGCCCTTGTTTCTTCAGGCATGGTGATTAAACTAAAGCTCTCCCTTTCACATTTCTCTCTTGCTGTTTATGTTTCAAATAAAAAGCAAGGAAGAAGGAATACTGGAAAGATGTTTGATTTAGTCATCATATATGAAGGAATCAATCATTATCTAGCATATTACCACTGAGAAGTAATCAGTAAGGTAATACTTGTTGCCAAATTTATAAATCTTGATCCCCCTTCATAAAATTATCACTATAAAGAAGTAACACATTTCAATTTTGTTCAATTTTTATCTATTTAAGAAAATATCTGCATTGGCAAAGCTAATTATGATTATTTTTTAAATTTCATAAAAGTTCTGAGAAAGTTCTCCAACTACTTCTCTACCTAAGTTACTGGAATGCCCAAAGTTAGAATATCTTGGCCATTTATATTTTTTTGACCAATGAAAAATTAACCTGCATGTATTTAACAATATATTTAGTAGCAGAATTAATATTTTTAAAATATGTTTTGTTTAAGGTATAGTCAAAGAAATGTGAGAAAATTTCACTTTTCTATTTATAATAGAGACTTTCTCCTTTTTTCAGTCTACAAATTATATTTAATTGTGGGGTTTTTGTTTGTTAGCATTTAATTATTAGAGTTATGCATACTTTCTTATTTTAGTATTTTTTTTTTTAGGAAAGGTAACTTTTATAAAAATTTACTTAAACCCCTAGATTTCTAGCTTACCAGAAGAGAGTTAGTGAGACTAGTTACAATCCCTTTCTGCTGCAGTGGTTCCCAAAGTTGTAATCAATATTCATTATCTTCTTCTACTCCTCATTCTAGATCCCCTTTATGCTTGGTGAGCAATTCTGTAGTGGTTTACTCAATGGGGTAAGTCAGCAAAGCAATATACACTGAACACATTACATGTCAATCTCTTATGTAGGCACTGAGTTTATTATAGGTGGGAAACAAAGTAAAATTCAGACAAAATATCCTCACCTTCTGGACTCAAAATTTCCCTTCCTGATTTTTCCTATTACTGATCTTTGTCCTTAGACTGATAAGAATTTTTGTTAGTTTTTGTCCTCATGTATATTTGTCTTGTCCTACAAATAAGACATTGAAAATTCTTCTACAGTTTTCCTTTATTCTGTCCTGCCTTAATTATTACTTAAAACACTAATCCAACAATGCCACCATTAATCACCCTTGCTGTCTTTTTGGATCTCTAGATTTCAGCTCTTTGGAAACTTGGGATTGAATTAACTTTGTATCCCACAATAAAATATGTAATAATATTTTTATTTAAATTATGGTGATCTGAGTGATTATTTATCTGCAGTTATTTTACAATAAATAGTATATTGTGGTTAACCAACAGCAAAAGTAAAAAAAAAAATAGTTAATGTTAAACCAAATTGCTGGAAGAAAGAAGCTAGAGATAAAGGAATGATTGATAGGCCAGCATCAGTGCAGAGCTAGCAGGACATGTGATCTTGATGAAAGTGGAGAGGCTAATCTCAAACAGAAGAAAGAAAGTCTTTTCATTTGTTACAGAAAATAAAAAGGTAAGAATAGTTGAAGATGCAGTTTTCTGAATATGTGGGTGTTAGGAGATTTTGTCTGATGGTCTCTCTGGGATATGAGAATAGAGCTTGTCTGCTGAGAACCTTGGAGATTTGATGAAAACGAAAAAAATAAAGAAAGAAATGGGAGAAAGTACTGACCAAAGTTATGGATCCTGCAAGGTTTTGAAGCCCAGCATTTGCAGTGACACCAATAAAGAGGCTGGTTTATGTTTCATGGCTGTTTTGGCAGCACATAGCAACTTGCTGATAGTTGCTCCATAAAAAGGCATTCCAAGAAACATTTTTTAAAAAGGAGAGACATGTCCATATGTAACTTGGCTGATTTTTTTTTTTTTACTGAAATTGAAAATAATATTTAACTTCGTGTTTTCTAGAAGAGGAGGCAGAAGTTTAAGCTAATCCATCATATAATGTTGATGCTTTAGTAAACATCAGCATATAGGTATATCTGGAGATTACTCATAAAAAAGTTAATGAGTAACTTTTTACTGTAGTTTATCACATACACACATATTCACAGAATATTAACAACAATAATAAAGTGTCTTTAGAGAATAGTTTGGCCATCAAGAAATTATCTTCAATTGGATGTTTCTTTCACTTTGTAGCCTATAATTCTTAAGGATGTTCAAGTTAGAGTGTTAAGTTTTAAGTCCCAAATTCTGCATCACATTCCTTCTCCTGCCTTGCAAAAGGATACATGCAGCAAAATAAATCCCTAATACAGGCAAATCAATGACTGGACAAGCCTCTTACAGAAGCTGCCCATGAGGCCACCATGGTCTAGTTCATTGACAAGTATGTAGACCTAATAAGGATATTTGGGTTTAGCTCTAAAAAGGTGTTTCAAGATTGTTACTATATTTAAAAAAATGAAAGAAGATCCTCTGAATATGATCCCTAGTAGATACGAAAGGAAGGGTAGGGCCTGGTTCTTAACTACAACATGGAAACACTACCCGTTAATAAATTGAGCATGAGTCAATGAGCATCTCAAGTTCATGCCAGTTAGAGAATCCAGAGCAGCTGGTGGCGGATAGATCACCACAATAGGGAGAACAGCCAGGGGATGAGGACAACCTATGTGGAGAGGGAGCAAATGCCTCCTCCTGTGGGCCAAGGGGGAAATTTTTAAAAAGAGGTGACATAAATGTTACCCTCTTCCTCAGCATTTATTAAGTCAAAGAAAAAAGAATTTGGATATTAGCAAGACCCATAGATGATTTTTAATCAGATTTTAATCTTTGAGGACCAGATCATTAGAATCAATAATTAGCAAGCCATCCAAACTGTTTCTTTCAACTAGCAGTGATCTCAGTTACAATTTTGGCATGTACTGAAAAGAAACCAATTTATTGTCACATTATTGAGTGAGTGCCTTATGTACTCATAGACATTTTGTGTTATTGATTGAAAATAAGTTCTTACTCTTTAGTGTAAGGATGCTAATATTGACATTCTGTTGTGAAAATCTGAAAGCCTGTAAAAAACTTGTTCTGACAGAAAAGCATCTTACTTCTCTATTAGATGGAACTCAGTGATGATATTTTAAAATATATTAACTGCAGAAATATGAATAATATAAAATAATTAGGAATTCAAGTCTGATTCAATTAAATCATTATTCTAATACTGTTTAAAAATGCAACACAATAGATTGTTGTAAATTTGGAATGCTATAGACTAAATCTCATTTACATTGAACATTTTAACTGTGTATAAAATACCAAAAATGTATCTATTTTGAAATAATGATTTACATTTTAGAGAAAGGTTTATTTTCTTTGGAGGGAAACAGAGATATTTAAATTTATTCATTCTTTTAAATGAACTTTCCCTAGCTTTATGAGAATTTCAGCTCTTTGCCTAAAATTTTGCTTTATGTGCAATTCACTCTGTTAATGTATTTTAAAATTGTTGACTTATAGAATATGGGGTCCCTTAAATTTCTATGTTTTTCACTGAAAACATTTTAGAACTTTTTTTTCTTCTACACTTCTGGTGCATCTTTCTTAAGGATTCATTAGCTATATCAGGAGTCAAAGTAAATCTATAATATGAACAGAAGGTGAAAATGTCAAATGAGAGTTAGAAATGAATATGATCTGCTTTTAAGGTACATGGAAACTATTAATTTCCTACTGTTGTTATCACATATTATCACAAACTGGTGGTTCAAAACAGCAGAAATTTATTCTCTCACAGTCTGAAGGCCAGAAGTCTGAAATCAAGATAATGGAAGGCGCCTTTCAGTGACTCTGGGGAGAATCTGTCCACCCCTCTCTCTGAGCTTCTGGTGATTGCTTGCAGACCTTAGCACTCCTTGGCTCATAGCCTCATCACTCTGATGTCTTCTTTCTTTAAACCATCTTCCCCTCCATATCCTCTCTCCTTCTGCCTGTCTCAAATTTCCCTCTGCCTTTCTTTTAAGGACACATTGAATTCAGAGCCAACCTGGATAATCCAGGATTATCTCAATGCAAGATTTTGACTTAATCACATCTGCAGATGTGGTAACAGATGTTACCCTTTTCCAAATAAGGTAACATTGACAAGTTCCAGGGATTTGACTGACATATCTTTTAGGAGGGCATTTTTTGGCCTAACACAAGAAGGAATCTTCAACTGTGTGATATTAATCAGAAATATTATCCTCCTTATTAATAGCTAAATATATTTCAGTTACCACTAGACCATTGTAATTCTTTTTCCTCTATTTGGGGAAATTACTGAAGCTGCAGACCATTACGGACCTTATTTCACAGACAAGTGACTGTCCTGGACAGTTAAGCACCTGCAGTACAGAATCTGCACAGCGCAACTTCACTGTCAGATGCCTCTTTAACTGTTCAAACAACATGGTGAAAAATGAAAAGCAAAATATCTTCTTTGGAAAGAAGCTGTTTCCAAGATACTTTTTGTTATTATTCTTAATGACTTGTGTCTTCACAAGTTTTATTTGTTAAACCAAAAAAAAAAAAAAAAGAATTGACAGCTATTTCAACAAGTGCTTAGCATCTATTAAAGAAGAAATCATAAAATGTTATGCTTAGGAAAAGTTAATTAAATTGTTATTTTAGAATATTTGAAATGTATAGAAAATTATAGAAATTGCAGAAAAAGTCATAATTTCAATTAACAGCTATACACTAATTGAAGGCATTTCTAAGTGATATCTTCAAATAAAACACAAACTTCATAGTATTGTCACTGTGTGAAATACTGATGCTTTTTATAACAGGGATTTGGAATAAACCTGAATCACTTGCTGAAATTTTTTAAATGGGCAATATAATTATCTAAAAAAGCACCAAATTTCCCACTAACATTTTTGATTTGAGCATACATAGATGTATATTCCTTAGTACTTTTGTCTCACATACACTGTGAGTACAGGTATCCAGTAGCATAGGGTGCAGATCATCAAAATGCTGTTTTACTGACTTGCTTTCTTAATTTAACAAATGTGTACTTTTTCAGGTCACCTTTAGAGTTATATCTATGATTTCTAGGCCTGCTGTAACAAGATATTTCTCCAGTTTGAATTTAACATAATAATTTACCATATGATTGATTCTGAAAAGCATGCTGAAAATCTTTGCATGGCAATTAGCAATTAATTTTACGTGTCATGCTTTTTATCATAAATCTATGTATATTAAAATATATGATGTTAGTAATAGTTAATTTATTGAGTATGCACTATGTTCCATTTTTCAAGCACTTTAAATACATTATATTAATTTTTACAGCAACTCTCTGTGGTAGCTATTAATATGATGTCCATTTGCAAGAGGGAGAGCTATGATTTGACCTCTAGTGAAGGCCAGACTTCAGAGCCCCTACTGTTTTATGCCATCCATGAGTCAAATTTGGGCATGTAGTGTAGTTTTACACACAGAAAGGATCCATAGTTCCTATTATATTCGTCTAGTAAATTAAGGGTTGGCAAAGTACGGCCCACAGACCAGATTCTACCTACTGTTTATTTTCTGGTAAATAACAGGCACACCCATTTCTTTATATATCACATAGAGCTGCTTTCTTGCTACAATGGCAGAGTTAGGTAGTTGTGACTTTGTATGTCCAGCAAAACCCTAATTATTTACAAGAATCCCATTACAGAAAATGTTTGCTGACTGCTGGTCTAGATTATAATTTTTATGATATAGTGAATTGGCCTTCACATTATGAAAACCTTTTTTTAAAAATCAGTCAAAAATATTGAATGTTTACCTGTGATCATAGACTGCCTTATTAATCTTCCAGATATTAAAAACTTATACCATTTGTGGAAGGCCCAAGGGCCTCAGTCATGCCCCCCTGACATCTGCATCCAGTGCAGTGACAACTGGCGCCACCACCAGAAACCCCCTGGGTTCTCAAGCTAGAGTGTGGGGAGCCTGTGGGCTTCAGCCACACCTCCTTGCCCTCCACAACCAGGCCAGGGAAGGAGCTGGCTGTGGACCAGCCCTGCCTCCCCAGCATCTCCTCTGTCCCCCTTCCCCTCCCACTGCTCTGCAACACTTTTGAATGTAAAAAAACAAGTAAATAAATAAATTCTAAAAAATAGAAAAAATAAAGATAAATAAATGCTTTGCAGACCAAACTTAAAAATAAAAGCAAACAACAACAAAAAAACTAATGCTGTTTAAATGCCTCTTAATATAAGATCAGTGATGTATTGAAAAAACATAATGCAAAATAGTTTTAAATATTCTATGATGAAGAAATCATAAAAAAGCATAATCCCCACTTTCCAAACAGTTGTTTTTGGATAATTTATTTACAGTGTTTTAAATTTCATATGTTAAACTATGTATTGATATAGAAAACAGTTTTATTAATAAAAATGAACTTACCATTCTTTTAAAATAAATTCTCTTAAACACTCTGTAAAAAGATTTGCTTAATTATCTTATTTAAATTATCTTCAAAACCACATCATTTAATTCATTTGTGTATGTGTGTGTGAATGTGCAGGTGCTGACTTAAAATTCTGTATTCATCACATGCATTTGAATTTCACTAACACAATGAATGTTATTTACACCAAAGTTACCATCTATTACAAAAATTAATAAATATTCATCCAAATGTACTTTTGGTAATGTTACTTGTGAACTGTGCTGTCCTTTCATAATTGATATTGAATATCAATTTCGTGAACCATCCTTTTGCTCATGAAGTATATTGTATAGGAAGCTTCAAATGATTGTAGTATCTTTTCTGTAATTGTTATATTTTGGATTTTATTCCTATGAAAAACAAATTTCTAATGAAAGAATAAATTTTAATTTTCATGCAATTTCTTAACTTTGCACTTCATTTTTTAAGTGAATTTCTTGTTAAATATAACAAACAGAAAGAAATTAGCACAAATTATAAGTCTGTATCTTGGCTAATTTTCAAAACTGAATACATCCTGTCCACAATTTCCAGATCAAGAAAGAGAAAATTGCTAGTACATTAAACTCCCTCTGTATTTTGCTTTTATGTAAAAAATAAACAAATATATGTATTCTAATGCATCTTATTTCTTTCATTCAACATTATGCTTATGAGAATCATTTATGGTCGTGTGTATAGCATGAATTTGTTGATTTCTACACCGTATAGTATTCCATTGCATGGATAGACATTAATTGATTGATCCATTCAATCATTGATGAGAAGTTAGGTTCTTTCCAGTTTAGACTTTTTGCAAATAATACTTTTATAAATGTTCTTATTCTTTTAATGAATATATGTAAAGATTTCTCTTTGTTATGTAACTAAGACTATAATAGTTGGCTTTAGTAGATAATGCCAGTTTTTCAAAGTGGTTCTATCAACATACACATCCCAAAATGATATCTGTTATGTACAGTTGACCTCCTTTCTTGGTTTCTTGACCTTCATTGTCTTAGACAAGCAATCATTCATGCTGTGCTGTTGTTGTTTCTTTTTTATTTTTTATTTTTTTGAGGGAACAAATTTTAAAAATTTTAAACTGTCCTTTTTCTAATGTGTATAGTTATTTCCTAACACACCTGTCCTCTCACCCCACCATTTACTTCTCCCTATTAGAGAAGTGACTGAATTCTTGTCCATGGCCTTTTCAGATAAAAATTGTTTGCATTATGTCTTTTAGAAATTTAGAAAGAGTTAGACTGTTAAGGATATATTCCCTGTTTTAACTGTTTACATATCAAAATTCTATAAAATTTTGGAAAATAAGAAAATAAATAAAAATACAAGTGATTGTCTTGAACAAAAGTCGAGTTTGGCAGCATTCTGCTTTTGATAAAAATTAGAAGTCATTATTTTCTATCCATTTTTCTAATTAATAAAAATTATTTTTAAAAGAAGTTTTAGGTTTACAGAAAAACTGAGCAGAAAATACAGAGAGCTTCCATATACTCATATGTTATTACAATATAATTAGCAAAAATTAATTACTAAAAGGTGCTTTTTAGTTTCAGGTTTGCAGGAAAAACAGCCTCTCTCCTTATACTCCTATGAAATAAAGTAGAATTTTTTAAAAATGTATAAATAGAGACTTTGAAGATATATTATTAGAAACTGTCCAAAATGAAGGATAGATACTTTAAGAATTTAGAAAAAGGAAGGTAGGAAAGAACATCAGTGAATCGTGGGACAACTTTAAACAAACTTACATAT
>NW_007728067.1:67749-69279 GCF_000696425.1 Galeopterus variegatus | reverse complement strand
TTGAGAAAAAGCCATTTAAAACACCAGAGGAAAAAGTCACATTATATAAAGAAAAAAAAAAAGTGAGGACAAAATAATTATTTTTCAAAACAATGAAAATAATAAGTGAGGCAAAGTATTGAAAGAAATAAAACCTGTCAATCTAGAATTCTATACTCAGTGAAAATATCTTTCAACAACAAAAGCAAAGTAAAGACTTTTAGGACATAGAAATCTAAAAGAATTCATCACCAGCAGACTGAGACTACAAATATGGTAAGAAAAATCCATAAGGCAGAAAAAAAAAAGATACCACATAGAAATATGGGTCAAAACAAAAGAATGAAGAGCAATAAAGTTTTGCTGGAACACACACACACACACACACACAGAGTAGAAGACTAACAAAGTGAAAGAAAACGAATCCACCAAAGATAATATTTCAGAAAATTCCTTACTGGAGGAATGTGAATAAAATTTATAATGAAGGAACAATGTGGGAGAAAAACTGACATTGAATGCATATTCAAAGAGATTGGGGCTGTGGCCAGTGAGTGGCCCCATGTGCCAGGCAGAGAACACAAAAGAGGCTCAAGAGTTTGAGAAATCTAGTTAACTCAAGAGTTTGAGAAATCTAGTTAATTGTAAGGGAATATTTAGAGCAGAAAAGAGAGTGGTTCTCAGAAAGTTTGGTACATGAAATAGTACCTCTACCACTTCAGGTAACAGAAAAGCCATCAATCACCAATTTAAGCAGAGAACGGATTATTCTTACTCACATAAAAAATGTATGGAGGCAGTCCTTTCAAAAAGGTGCAGTTTCCCAAGCATGTTATTAAGGACTCAGAGCCCTATCTTTTCTCTGAGATACTTATCATTTGACTTTTTTCCCTTGTGGCCTCATGGTGGCAATGCAGCTCCAGGAACAACATTTGTAGTCCAGGCAAAAAGAAAAAATGGGGATAAAAGGTGACTGATTTCTTTGAATCATGGAAGAAAAGCTTCTACAGAGACATCTTCCTATATCACATGGCAAGGACTGTGATATGTGGACACCTCTAGCTGACAGAGGGAGACTTGAAAGTCAAACATTTCAGCTTTCTCAAAACCACTTGAATCCATGTAAGAGGAAGACAAAGGAAGCAGGAATTAAGAATGACTATACTTAACATTGTGTACATGAGAGTCACAGCATAAAACCGTAATCCAGAAACAAAAAACCAAAAATATAAGAACAGAGAAGAAATTGATCATTCAAGAGTGTTCATTAAAAAAAAACATATCATAATATCCTGAGTCATTCTACAATTATGCAATAAATTGCAAAACTGCATTGAAAAAAATTATTTAAAAAATTATTTTGCAAAAAAATAATTATAAGGAAGAAACATGTAAGAGTTCTTAAAAATTCATAAAAGTATCATTTTTGTAGGAAGCAATCTGAAAATAAGGACATGCTAAAGACTGAAATTATAAATGGTATTCAGTCTGTAGCTCCAGATCTCTGCAATTTGGGAAGAAGTAATGTTAAAATTCTGCCCATTCTCCAGC
>NW_007728067.1:65789-66653 GCF_000696425.1 Galeopterus variegatus | reverse complement strand
GTAGCTCCAGATCTCTGCAATTTGGGAAGAAGTAATGTTAAAATTCTGCCCATTCTCCAGCACATATACACACCCCACTACTACACTAGTCACTCAATACCGCAAAACACTTTGTTATGAATGAGGAAGAATTCAAGCTACTGGAGATATAGGCCTTCCACTCCTCATACGAAACTGCTGCCCGTAGCTAATCTGACAGAAACTGTCTAATTAAAACATCATTAATAAACAAAAAAATCACATAGTCAAGTAAATTATAGTGCAAAATTTTAAAACAAAATGAAAGGCACAATAGAGAACCCAAAAATCAAACCACAGACTCATAGCCAACAGATTTTTGACAAAGACGAGTAGAACATACATAGGGGAAAAGACTGTTTTTTCAATAAATGGTGCTGGGAGTATTGGGCATCCATATACAGAAGAAGGAAACTGGACTTTCACCTCTCACTATGTATCAAAATCTACTCAAAATAGATTAAAGACTTAAGTATAAAACCTAAAACTATAAAACTACAATGGAAAATGTAGGGGGAAACACTTCAGGATATAGAATTGGGCAAAGATTTTATGAATAAGAGCCCCAAGGCACAAGCAGCAAAAGAAAACATAAATAAATGGGATTCTATCAAACTAAAAACACTTCTACACAGCAAAAGAAACAATTAACAGGGTGAAATGACAACCTACAGAAATATTTGCAAACTATACATCCAACAAGGGATTAATATCTAGAATATACAAGAAACTAAAACTAATACACAGTTATAAAAAACAAATAACCCAATCAAAAAATGGGCAAAGGAGCTGAATAGACATTTTTTTGAAGGAAGACATACAAATGACCAGTAGGTACTTAAAAAA
>NW_007728067.1:62134-65583 GCF_000696425.1 Galeopterus variegatus | reverse complement strand
GGAGCTGAATAGACATTTTTTTGAAGGAAGACATACAAATGACCAGTAGGTACTTAAAAAAAATGCTCAACATCAATAATCATATGGAAAATGAAAATTAAAACTACATTAAGATATCGTTTCACCCCAGCTATACTGGCTGTAATCAAAAGGACTGAGAATAACAAATACTGGCGAGGGTGTGGAGAGAGGAGAACACTCCTGCACTGTTGCTGGGACTGTATATTAGCACAACTACTATGGAAAAAAATATGGAGTTTTCTCAAACAACTTCATATAGATAAACCATACAATCCAGCAATCCCACTTCTAGATATACAACCAAAAGAGTGGAAATCATCATGTCAACATCATTCAGTGGATACCTGCACTCCCATGTTCACCACAGCTCTATTTACAATAGCCAAGATATGGAATCAACCTAAATGTCCATCGATGGATGACTGAATAAGGAAGATGCTGTATATACACAATGGAATACTACTCAGCCATAAAAAAGAATGAAATGCTGCCATTTGCAGCAACATGGATGAGCTTGGAGAAAAATATGTTAAGTGAAATAAGCCAGGCACAGCGGGAAAAATACCTCACATCCTCACTCTAAGTGGGAGCTAAGAGAGAAAGAGGGAAGTAAAAAAAGACCAAAGTGGTGCATTGGACTTACAGAGGGAGAGAAGATACATAGGGTTGGTGGAGGTGGGTGGGTGGCTGGGAGGGGGTATGGAGAGAGGGGAGAGGGAAGGAGGTCAAGGAGAGCGTGGGTGGGGATGTGGGGTATAATTGCAATTTGTGGTAATGGGCATGCTGATAGTGTTGGTCTGATCATCACCTCTTGGGCACAGGAGGTGACAGTCAGCTTCGTGCCCCAGGAATATGCATAGTCAATAAAAAATATGTAAATATAAATATGAAGAAAGCTTTACAAGAAATATAACACTAAAGCAATTAAGAGTCAAAATAAAAATATACTGCTTTAAAATAAAAAAATCAACATTGTAGAATTCAAAGCACAGATATAAGCTCAGGGAAGATATAATGAGTGTACAAGTGAGATAAAATATTAGCTGATGTAACTCAGGAAAGAAAGAAAAAATAAATTTGGCAATGAAATGGCAACTGTTCTAGAGATAGCAAAAAAAATAGAGTGGGAATTGTTAAAAATGTATTAAGGCAAGGCATGAAAAGAAATAAAAATGGAGTCTAAAAAAAATTTGGAAAAATATGGAAAAAATGAGTATTGAGAGCAAGTAGAGAAGAATAAATCTCATAATTAATAATTTGAAATCATTATTAATATTTTATAATATTAATTTATATTATTATTAATTATTACTTGTTTATTTCTAATTAATCCCATTAATAAAATAAAACAAATGCACTTGAAAAAATTCAAGCATACTTTTGAGGAGTTAACCAATATGTTCAAAGGGTTCGTATTATAATCTAAAACGTATGGGTCTTTTAGCCTGGAGACAGACAGGTCTTAGGAAATTTCCTGAGCTTCAGAGTTGAACAAACTATTCTTTGAATATCCAAGCAGAAAGACTAATGCAGCCATAAGCAGTATTTATATTCCACTGGTGCACACTGGGACAGCCTCATTTTGATTGGCCCTTTCTGATTCATCGATGCCTGTGCATTTTGATTTTTCAGTACTTGAACATATAGAGTGGAGAACACCAGNTCATCGATGCCTGTGCATTTTGATTTTTCAGTACTTGAACATATAGAGTGGAGAACACCAGGAGTAAGAATCTCTACTGCAGTGACAGATGTCTCAAAACAGTGAAGATATGCAACCCAATCTCAAAGGGAATTTTAAAAACACAGACTTAGCAAATAGGATATAAAAGCAGAAAAATTGTAACACTATCAAATAATCTCAAAAACTTGGTTTTTGAATGTACTAACACATAAATATAATATTAACTCATTTAACAAGAAAAAGAATGTATAAACTTATAAAGTAATAAATGAAATTAAAGAAATAATTGAATATTCAGTGAAAGTTTTAAAACAATTCTTAGAGGTATTTTTGCATTGTGCTATATAAATGTATTTAATAATAATGGGCGGTTGATTAGAAAATAGAAAATATATACTAAACACATTTGAACAAAGAAGAGATAAACCAAAGTGGATTTTTTCCATAGGAGAAATAGAAACAAAGTTTTCAAATATTCCCTTCCTTTGAAAGCATGAATTCCATTAATTCATGTTTGACTTCTACCAAAAAATACTAGCAACTCATTACTCCAATGCTATTTGAAATATTTTGAATCGTAGAAAAGAAAGAAACAAACAAAAAAAGTCTTTGAAATTTACTTTGCATCTCCATCAAAACAATGACCACAGAATTGGAATTCTGCTTCACTGTCACAGAAAACTACAAACCCATCTCCCTTCTCTATATTTGAGAACCATAATAATCAATATTTGTCAATAAAATTTGCCACGGTAATAACAATAAACAAAAATAAGGTCATCCATCTATTTAGGCTAAAATGGCCTTGGATAAAATTAGCCTCCATTAAAAAAATGAATCCATATCTGCCTCTTGTTTTTCTTCCACAAACAATATTCAATATGTCCACAAATCCTGGCAGCTATCAATTTGACATCTATCCAGGACTGAACGTTTCTTATCCTATCCACTATTTTTACTCTAGTCCAATCCACTATCACGTCTTTTCTGGTCATTCCAATGTGCTCGTACTTGCTGGTCTTCTTGCTGGTGTTCCTGGGGTCTATTACCAAAACTACAGCCATATCAGAGTCACAGTCTGCTCAGATCTTTCAGTGGTTTTCCATTTCACTCAGCATCGCACATAAAGTTCTTACTCAAAAAGCCTGAAATAATCTGGATTCTCTGTCTAATCTTACCTCTTACTACTCTCCTCCATGCCTGTTGTGCCTCAGCTGTCCTAGTCATTGACCTTTAATTTTGTGTTCCTCCTAGAGTTTTTCCTTCTGATATCCACATTTTCACACCCTCATTTTTTTCCCTTTAAAAGCATCAATAGGCTTTCACTTTTTTCCTTTATAAAATAGATTCCTTCCAGTCCCCCTGTTCATGTTCTGTTTTTTCACTGCTATATCCCCAACACCCGACAAATTAAACAAAACACCTTGATGTTCAATAAATACTTTTGATAAATAAATAAGAAAATAATGAGAATAAGGATATGAGATATTATCCTTATTATATTGTTAGAGGAAAAAATATTTTGTAGAAAATAACTGCAGTATCAGCCAATTGGGTAAAAATATGCATAAATATGTGAGCATATAAATATATAATGTACATTTCATATATGTCTACATTAAATAAGTGCATGTATACCTAGATACAAGGACCCATCATTATACAAGTCAAGGAAGAAGGACGGAAGGAAGAAAGGTCTGAGGAGATCCAATTCAATCCAAAATGTAAACAGTAGTGATCCCTA
>NW_007728067.1:60243-61815 GCF_000696425.1 Galeopterus variegatus | reverse complement strand
CCTTATTATATTGTTAGAGGAAAAAATATTTTGTAGAAAATAACTGCAGTATCAGCCAATTTGGGTAAAAATATGCATAAATATGTGAGTATATAAATATATAATGTACATTTCATATATGTCTACATTAAATAAGTGCATGTATACCTAGATACAAGGACCCATCATTATATAAGTCAAGGAAGAAGGACAGAAGGAAGAAAGGTCTGAGGAGATCCAATTCAATCCAAAATGTAAACAGTAGTGATCCCTAGTAGATAGGATTGCATGTGTGTTTGTATGTTTGGGCGTGTGTAGGCTGTGGTGGGAGGATATTATGAGATTTTTGTTTTTTAATTTATATCATTCTCTATTGTCTGTCTTTAATTTTTCAAAATGATAACTTCACATTGCAATTTTAATACAGTTAAAACATAACAGGTAATGATGAGATCTGCTATGGTCTGAAGATGTGTGTCCTCCCACAGATGCATATATTTAAATCTTCATACCCAAGGTGATAATGTTAGGAAGTGAGGCCTTTTTAAGTTGATTAGATTAGTGTGCTTATAAAGGAGACCCGAGAGAGGCCTTCCACTGCTTTCCACCATGTGAGGACACAGCAAGCAGACTTTGTCTATGGACCAGAAAGCGGGTTCTTACCAGACACCAAATTTGCAGGTATCTAAATCTTGGAATTCCCAGCTCCAGGACTGTGAAAAGTAAATTTCTGTTGTTTATAAGCTCTCTAGCCCAAACAAAATAAAAACTAATGCTTCAGATTAAATTTAACATTAGTTATAATGTTGACTCAATTTAAAATATATATTCTGTATTAAATTAACAAATATTATATTTTATTATGAACAATTATTTTAAAAACAGAAACTGTTGTTGAGTTTTACCAAATATATTCTATTCGTTTCAGAATGATGCCAAATGTTTATCAAAATATGCTATCGTCTTAGGACAGAGACACTAATAATGGTCACTATTTAAGAAATGATCTGGTAGATGTACTCTTTTACCTCTATAACTCACTAGAAACACATTTGTGATGGCTTGGTCTTTCTAGAATGAGATTATTTTCCAGGGAAGATGGTGTTTGTGAAATTACTTTCATTTTTAAAGGNCTAGAATGAGATTATTTTCCAGGGAAGATGGTGTTTGTGAAATTACTTTCATTTTTAAAGGTCAGTTCTGACTGTAGATACAACATGGATATCAAGTCACCATAAACACAAGAGTAAAGCCAATAGTTGTGCATTGCAGAATATAGATTTTAATTAAAATAATCTCCTCCAGAAAAAAATGCCAGTTTCTTCAGTACAGATTCAATTTGCATTTGTTCACTTCAATTTGTTAAAATTGGCAAGGGGAACTAACTTTCTGGTGATATTAATAGATATAGAAGAAAAAAATGATACATTCAAATGAAAACTTCAACTTGAGATTATATTACCACTTTATGTGTGTCGATATATATTCTTACATATTTTGAATAATAGCTAGATAATAAATCAAAATATATACTTAAGTGGTCAAGGGGCATTCTAATCAGAAAATTATCATTATCTAAATAAAGCACTTTTA
>NW_007728067.1:57532-58338 GCF_000696425.1 Galeopterus variegatus | reverse complement strand
CTTATAACAAGAGACTTGCTTTTGATAGCAAGTATTCTAGCATTTTTCCAGAGATCACTCCTAAAATATTCTATCAAGCTAGGCATCAGACAATTGTACAAAAGTAGAACATCAGAAAGTATTTCCAGATTTTAACATTCAGGGAAACTCTATTAAATGTGATTGATATTTTATTTGATTTTAGAAGTGAGTTTATCAAACTGATAACTAATTATATATGTGAAAAATGCTGACAATGCTATACCAGCGTTATATGTAATGTCTTTTGATAATGGTTTTTCTTGTCCTGGGAAAGAAAACCCATAAAGCTATCATACCCTTTGTTACTTTACTAATACAGGGTTATCTTTGCCATTCAGGCAGTCAAGAATGCAGAGTAATCACACAGGTACAGAGGCATACAATTCTGCCTAATTTTACCACCAGTCCTTTTTCAGTAATTTCCTGAGTAATTCACTTCATTTACATTGCTCTAAGTATTTAGAGACCTAAGACTTTTCAGCCTAAGAATATGTATGCCTGACACTTTGGAAAGAATGAAACTGCAGTCTCTGATTTGCTTTTATATATCTTAAACCTCATTTTCCATACAATGACTGCAATAGGCAATATAGGTGATAAAATAGCAAAGGGTTAGATTATACAAATAGCAAATTCTTCAGGAAATTTCATATTATTTAAAAATATAAAATGTGCAGGGATGAAAACATGGATTTTTTGTTGTTGCTGAAGTGAACATGATCTTGAATATAGACGTATACAAGATAGGCCAAGAGTTCAGATAAAAGAAAGGAGCTTATGCAGAC
>NW_007728067.1:54209-56530 GCF_000696425.1 Galeopterus variegatus | reverse complement strand
GTTGTAATGATTTTAATTATTCTTGCTATATATTATGCATGCAATTTTATTTTTATTGGATAAAAATTTTAAAAGGCCGGTACCATCTCTCTCATTCTTTCATCCTCTATTCCTTCCCCTATTCATCCTTTTTCCTGATGATGCTGGTCTCTCCATCATATATTCTAGCCAGGAGAAGTTTGTTGTTACATATGATTTAAGGATTCATGAATATAAACTTGGCTTTTTATCATAAGAATAATAAAATGTATTTTCCTATTATTCTTTTATCAATTTGAAGGGTATCAGTTTATCAAACTGATAACTAATTATATGTGTAAAAAAAATGCTGACAATGCTATACCAGAGTTATATGTAATGTCTTTTGATAATGATTTTCTTTGTCCTGGGAAAGAAAACCCATAAAGCTATCATACTCTTTGTTACTTTACTAATACAGGGTTATCTTTGCCATTCAGGCACTTGAGAATGCAGAGTAATCACACAGGTACAGAGGCATACAATTCCTCAAAGGGACAAAAGGGTGAGCAGAATCTCAGTTGACACAGTTCTTCCTTCAATGTACAATATATTCTCTAAAATGAGAGTGCTGGTACCTGCTAATCTTTCCTGAATAATCCTTGTTTTTTAATACAGCATGCTAAAATGAAAATTTTCAATTTACTGACACTTCAGTAATGTGATTGATGGTAATAAATGTGCACCATAAGGTGTTTTTATTTGTTTTTATAAATTTATTTATTTACTTAATTAAAATTGACAGATAAAATCATATGTCTTTATTGTGTACAACTTGATATTTTGAAGTGTGTATACATTGTGGAATGGTTAATCTAGCTAATTAAAATATATATTACCTCATATAGTTATTATTGTGTTAATTTTTTTTTTTTCTGACAGGTAAGGGGATCGCATCCCTCGGCATGGTGTGGTCTGCACCATGCTCAGCCAGTGAGCGCACCGGCCACCCCTATATAGGATCCAAACCCGCGGCTCGGCGCTACCAGCGCCACACTCTCCCGAGTGAGCCATGGGGTCGACTCTGTTAAAATTTAATATACACTCTCAGCCTTTTTCAAGAATGCAATATATTATCGTTAACTATCGCCACTATACTGTACTATAAGAGAAGAACTATTTCAGTGTAATTCTATGTGGCAGTACATGGAAGTGTGATGGTGGGGTTTTATTATTTATGAAAAATTATAAAGTAAGTTAGAATTTGAAATGTTTGTAGACAGTGATTTTTTTGAATCACATTATAAATGTTTCTTTTATTGATAGTACTGTTCATCTACTAACAAAATATAATACAATATACTGGCATGTGTTCAGAATATATTTGTTCAGAATATAAATGTACATAATGCAAAATATTTGTTCTGTAGACTTTCATAAGAAATGAAAACTGCAAAACATTTTATAAGCTAAACTACTATGATCAACTCATTGTTTAAAGCTAATGCTTCTTTCATTAAACAACATAAGTAAAAATTCATCTTTTGTTATTTTATTAATAAGCTCTGTCTTCAAAGTGATTTATCAATATGCTTGTGGATTTTTTTGGAAAATATAAATAATAAAATAATAAATATTAAAAATAATATAAATAATATTTAAAGTATAATTAACCCCTATTCTTTCTAAAAGTACCTTCTGGTTTATTTTCAATTATTTTCAAAGTGGCAAAACAAAATCATATAAGAATCATGTTAGACAGATCTTAGGTAACATTTAGAAAATATAACAGCCCTACAATAAGAATCATTACTTCATACTAGCGACAATAGCATCACATAGTCATTGCCTATGATATTCTCACATGTTCTGTTTTCGTTTTGTTATATTTATTTTAAATACACAGATTTTCAAAACCTGTTTATCAATTTTAAGTGCAATTTAAAAGATAATAGATATTGCATTTCATACCACATGTAGCTAAAATCTTAAAAATCTCTATTTTCCCACTGTATATATTTTTCTTCCAGTATATAAATATATACATTCCTTTCTACACTCAAGAAAGTAGCAATTATTGTTCCCTCTTCCGTTTTTGCATTATCTCTCCTGGTGTATGTGCTTAGTTTATTCATCAAAGTTCCCATCTTTACCGTCAACATTGAGTCAAACATTTGGCTTCACATGATAGCATCTAGTAAGCTAATATGAAAAATTTCTCTATTACCTTATTAATTATATTATTTCTCTTCTGACATAGATAAGTTATCAATGAATTATTAAGGTTGTGTCCACAATCAAACTTAGCATATCATAGCATGCCCTTTCAGATTTTTAATGCATTTTTATTTTTTACAAAATGT
>NW_007728067.1:51220-53375 GCF_000696425.1 Galeopterus variegatus | reverse complement strand
GCCTGGTGAGGACCCTGTGGAGCACAAAAACCAAGCAGAGTGGTATACAGGAGAAAGAGGCATGCAGCCTTAGCCACCACCATGCCTTCCAAACCAGGATCAGACAGGAGAAATTTTCCCCTGCTCCTGGAAAGAATATGCTCAGACGTGACCACTTCCCAGTGGTAACCTTCCTCCTGCTCCAGCTGCAGTCCACCCCCATCATCACAGCAGTTTTCTGTGCCATTGCCTAGTCCCAGAGGTGTGGCCTTTCTCCCCACAAGGAGTTCATCCAGTACAGTGCAGCCCTCCATGAGATCCACGTTGCCTGCACAGTGCCAGGTACCTGTGTGGATCCAGCCTTCCAGCCACTTGTGTGGCTCTCGCTTTCCAGCTGCCTGATTGACTCCAGTCTTCCACATGCTGTGCAACCCTTATAGCTCATGTGACCCCAACTGCTTGGCTGCCAGCACAGCTCTACCTGCCTGCCTGGGCCCAGCTGTCCAGCTACCCGTGCAGCCCCACCAACCCACACAACACCAACTGTCCAGCCACTCATGCAGCCCCACCCACCCTCCTGGACTCTTGTGTCTGGCCAACTGTGTGGTCCCAGCTACCACAGCCACCCTCATGGCCCCACCTACACAGCCATCCAGCTGCCTGCACATCCCCAGGTTCCACAGGACACCACCCACCTGCTCAGGCACAGCAGCACACACAGCCCCAGCCACAGACATAGCTGCCAGGATCCCCCAGAAATACAGAGTCTACCAGAACTGCTGAGTCTACCCAGGACCAAAGCTAAAACACCCCATACAACAGGCAATATATAACAAATCTACAGGAGAGAGTCTCTCTCCTTAAAAGCTACTCAGGGAAATAGAAAAAGCAGTCACCAGATAACTAGGCATCAATGTAGGGATACTGGAAATATGAAAAAGCAAGAAATATGACATCACCAAAGGAACACTATAATTCTCAAACAGTAGACCCCATACAACAGGAAAATTTTGATATGTCTGAAAGGGAATTCTGAGTGACCATCTTAAAAAACTCAGTGAGATAGAAGAAGATCCAATTAGACAACAAAACAAAATGAGAAAATTAATCCAGGACATGAAGGAGGAAATTTACAAAGAGATAAATACCATAAAAAAGAGTGTAGCAAAACTCCTGGCACTGAAAGAACCATTCAACAAAATAAAACTTACAACTGAGAGTGTAAGCAACAGGCAAGAGCAAGCGGAATAATATCTGATCTTAAAGACAGTGTTTTTAAAATAACCTAAGCAAACAAAAGAAAAAAAAATTTTTAATGTAGAAAATCTAAGAGAGCTAGCAGAACACCTTAAGCACACAAACATCTGAATTGTAGGTGTTCCATAAGGCGAGGTGAAAGGAAAAGGTATTCAAAACATATTCAATGAAATAATAGAGGAAAAACTTACCAGGTATTGGTAGAGATATAGACTTCTGGATCCAAGAGGCTCAAATATCCCTGAACAGATTCAATCCAAAAAGGTCATGCAGTCAAACTTTCTAAAGTCAAAGAAAAAGAAAGAATCCAAAGGACAGCGAGAGAAAAATGTCAAGTTATCTATAAGAGAATCCTCATCAGACTAATGGCAGACCTCTCAGCAGAAACCCTACAGGCAAGAAGAGAATGGGATGAAATATTCGAAGTACTAAAAGAAAAAAAAAAAAAACTGCCAGCCAAGAGTACTATAAACAGCAAGACTATCCTTCAGAAATTAAGGGGATTTCACAGGAGAACTAAAGCTGCAGGAGTTCACCACCACATACCAAGCTCTACAAGAAATCCTTAATGGAATCTTGCTCCTGGAACCTAAAAAACTATAATCACCACCATGAATACTCAAGAAAGAACAAATAACAATGGAAGAGCAGATATGCAAACAAGAGAGAAGGGAACTATATCATACCACCTCAGAAAATGAACGAACACAAAAGACAAACAATAAAAGGGAAGAAAAGGAACAAAAGTTATTTAAATCAACCATAATAAAAAGAGTTAAATGTCAGGAGTAAGAGACAATACCTTTCAATAATAACACTAAATGTAAATGGATTAAATTCTCAACTCAAAGGGCATAGACTTGTTGGGCCACATTCCGGTGCAAGCACATCATAAGGCGTCTGCCTGTGTGTAGTTCCT
>NW_007728067.1:47164-47691 GCF_000696425.1 Galeopterus variegatus | reverse complement strand
TTTCTCCCTCTATATAAGCTCCAACACCCTTGCAATAAACAGAGTTCCGGCTTTGACCGCTGTCCTGGCTCGGTGTTTTTTCCTTGTCCCCGGGGCCGAAGCGCAGAGGGGATCGGGCCTGCGACACTCATCATCCCGCTCAGCCCCATAAGAGGTTGCCGCCGGCTGGTCCGGGGTCTCTTCCAGCCCCGCTTTGTTGGTCTCCGGCAGTGGGAGAACCGACATAGACTGACTGATTGGATTAAAAAACTAGACCTAGCTATATGCTGTCTACAAGAGACTAACCTCACTTGTAAAGACACACATAGACTAATAGTGATGGGATGGAAAAAGATATACCATGCAAATGGAAATGAAAAATGAGCAGGAGTAACTATTCTTATATTGGATAAAATAGGCTTTAAACCAAAACCATAAAAAGAGACCAAGAAGGCCACTATAGATTGATAAAGGGATCTATCCAGCAAGAAGATGTAACAATCATAAATACATATGCATCCAACACCACAGCACCCAGATATATAAAG
>NW_007728067.1:44249-45941 GCF_000696425.1 Galeopterus variegatus | reverse complement strand
CTTTTCAGACCACGGCAGATTAAAACTATAAATCAATAAAAAGTGAAGCCCTGGAAACTATACAAATACATGGAAATTAAACAAAATGCTATTGAATGACCCAAGGATCAAAGAACAAATTAAACAGGAAATGAAAAAATTTCTTGCAGCTAATGAAATAAACACTCATTCCAAAATCTGTGGGATACTGCAAAATCAGTACTAAAAGGGAAATTTATTGAAATAAATACTTACATCAAATGAATAGAAAGATTTCAAATAAGCAACCTAATGCTACACCTCAAAGGACTAGAAAAACAAGGACAATCCAATCCCAAAATTAATACATGGAAAGAAATAATTAAGATCAGAGAAGAACTAAATGAAATAGAGACCCCAAAAATACTACAAAAGTTCAATGAAACAAAAAGTTGATGTTTTCAGAAGGTAAACAAAATAAACAAACAAGAAGTTAGCCAGGCTAACTAAAAAAAGGAGAGAATACCCAAATAACAAAAATCAGACATGAAAGAGGAGGCATTAGAACTGATACAACAAAAATACAAAGAATCATTAGAGACTATTATAAACAATTATACACCAACAAACTGAAAGCTCAGAGGAAATGGATACATTCCTGGACACACAAAAACTATGAAGAAGACATAATAAACATTAACACACCAACAATAAGCAAAGAGATTGAAACAGTAATCAGCAGTCTCCCAACAAAGAAATGCCCAGGACTAGATGGCTTTCCTGCTGAATTCCACCAAGCCATTAAAAAGGAATTAATGCAAATTCTCTTCTAACTATTCCAAAAAATTAAGAGACCACTCCTCCAAACTCATCTGATGAGGCCAGCATCACACTGAAACCAAAACCAGACAAAGATAAAACAAAAAAATAAAAACTTTAGTCCAATATCTTTTTTAATGAACACAGATGCAAAAATCCTCAACAAAATATTAGCAAACAGAATACAGCAACACATCAAAAAAATATATACACCATAATCAAGTGGGATTCATCTGAGGGATGCAAGGATGGTTCAACATATGCAAGTCAATAAATGTGTTACATCACATCAAGAAGATCAAGGAAAAAAACCATATGATTATTTCAGACATGGAAAAAGCATTTGACAAAACTCAATGTTTATTCATGATAAAGACTCTTAGAAAATTAAGTATAGAAGGAAAATATCTCAACACGGTAAAAGCCATGTATGACAAATCAATTGCCAATATTATCCTGAATGAGGAAAAGCTGAAAGCCTTTCCCTTAAGAACACAAAAAAGACAAGGATGCCCACTCTCACCACTTCTATTTAACATAGTATTAGCAGTACTAGCCAGAGCAATCAGGCAAGAGAAAGAAATAAAAAGCATTCAGATTTGAAATGACAAAGTCAAACTGCTGCTATTTGCAGATGACATGACCTATATATATGAAAACCTAAAGACTACCAAAAAACTCTTTAAGCTGAAAAATGATTTCAGATAATTTTCATGATAAAAAATCAACACACAAAAAAATCAGTAGCATTTTTACACTCCAATGAACTATCAGAAAAAGAAATCCAAAAACAAGCCCATTTACAATAGTCGCCCCCCCAAAAAAAAAAAAAATACTTAGGAATAAATTCACCCAAGGAGGTGAAAGATCTATGCAATAAGAACCACAAATTACTGTTTATGGAAATTAAACAAG
>NW_007728067.1:38800-39721 GCF_000696425.1 Galeopterus variegatus | reverse complement strand
CCGAAGCAAGTTTAAAATGGCTGAGGTACTTTCCCAAAATGGCTGGTGGCCCGGGCGTAGCTCAACAAAAAAGAAGTAAACAAAGACACAACAATCAAGATATTTTTCCTTTGGTGTCTGATAGGGATTTCAAACTTAATGTCATTATATACAACATTTGTATTCCCCCTTCCCAAAAAAGAAATGTTCTGCATTAGGCAATCAGATGCTTCTAGAAAATTCAACTTTTTCTATTTAAATTATCTTTGTTTTGAATTTGGTGCATATGAAAATATGCATTTCCACAAAGTTAATTCAATGGTATATATGCAAAGTTAATCTTTACATAAACTTAATTAAATTAATATAAATAATCTTATATTACATATAAGACTCTTGTCTTATCCCTGTTAATGAATGAAAATAGAAATTAATCATTTTGAGGTGAGATTTTTAAACATAAAGGTATTGGTTATCATGAGATGGTAGAAGGATGTTTCTTTTGGATATGGTTATATGGTTATTCTTAATCCTGAATTAAATGGTCTGAATTAGAGATGATGTTATCATTGGGTACGTTCTATTTGTTTAAATTGCACTGAATTTCTGATGTTAATATCATGTATTAACTTAAACTGGATTTTCTAATATAAATAGTTAGTGAACCACCTTCCCTGTGTGTTTTATAGGGGTGTGTGAGACAATGGTTCATTTTTTTTCCCAGAAGAGAGTTTGTACAATGATTTTCAAGTTTATTAATATTTTACATATGACATTGTCCATACATATGTAGTCTTGTTTATTTTCCAATGATCAGAGTGACAACACTATTTATCTTTTCTACTCTCAATCACACTAAGGCAAAAATCAAAGTCAATGACGATCTCTCTGCCCACAAGAGCAGAACTTGTCCCCCTGAATGATTAGAAAACATGCAAAGAA
>NW_007728067.1:27995-38031 GCF_000696425.1 Galeopterus variegatus | reverse complement strand
GAAGAGAGTTTGTACAATGATTTTCAAGTTTATTAATATTTTACATATGACATTGTCCATATATATGTAGTCTTGCTTATTTTCCAATGATCAGAGTGACAACACTATTTTTCTTTTCTACTCTCAATCACACTAAGGCAAAAATCAAAGTCAATGATGATCTCTCTGCCCACAAGAGCAGAACTTGTCCCCCTGAATGATTAGAAAACATGCAAAGAATGTGGAGAGGTTTAAGAAGTAGATATAGTAAACATATTAAAGTAAAATCAAAACAAATGGCTTTCAATTAAAAGTTAGGTAAACAGGATAAAGTCTAGAACAACAAGAGGCAAGAAAAATTTTTTTAAATTTATACTTTTATGGTAACAATGATTACTTACTGTATTGTCAATTACGTGATAGTATACTCTGTCTAAATTTAAGGGACAAGGTAATGCATAATCAAGTTTTTCTTTTGTTCACAAATTAAGGTTAGTACTATGTTTTCAAATTTCTGTTATGAAGCACTTACAGTGTTGCTCCACTTTACTGAGAAATTTAAATTAAGAAATGATACTACAAATGTTTTTCAAAGGTTTTACTTTTAGTAAGTCTCTCAGATCTCTAATAGAGCCTAGGTGAATTAAATTTTACCTTCATGTTGTAGCAATCTAAATCCATCATCAGAAATATCTAACTGATTCTGACTCTATTATTTAGTCAGTTATAGTGGGTTTAGCAATTGCTAGATGCTGGGCAGTTTACTAAACTGGAAAAGACAAGAGTACTTAATGTTATGTAGAAATAAAGCTTGTCTTGACTGATTCTGCTACCAATTAAGAACATGTTATCTAAACTAGTAGCCATAGTAATCAAATACAAGCTTACACACTATTGAACTAAATGCCTCTGATTTGGAAATGGGAATAATAAGTGTATGCACATAAGCTTGTTCCTGACCATAAATTTACAAAGTCTAAGGGGGGACATATAGATTGTCGTGGTAGCTGCAGTGACTTCTGATACCACCAGGTAACTCCAGCGGTTAAGGTCACAGTCCCCAACTACCCTCACTTCAGACATCAGCTGCAAGCTCAGGAGTTCCCAAGCCCCTGATCAACTTGCTACAAATCTGGGGTTTCCCACTGACTGCTCAGATATTATAATTCGCTAGAATGACTCACAGAACTCATGAAAGTGCTATACTGATTATAACAGTTTTATTATAGCAAAAAGTAAATCAATCAAGGTCAGCCAAAAGAAAAGATGCAAGCAGTGAGGTCTGGGAGAAGTCCAGAGGCAAAGCGTTCATGTTCTTTCCCTTTAGAGATGAATCATCCTCCCAGCACGATCATATGTAAAAAATACGCACAGACTGGGCTGGCTGTTTAGCTCAGCTAGAGTTGGTTAGAGCACGGCGCTGATAACACCAAGGTCCAGGGTTCCAACCCTGTACTGGCCAGCTGCAAAAAATAAGCTAAAAAAAGCACCGAGTATTGTTAACCACAGAAGCACAGAAGCTCATGCACACTTACGTTTTGTTACATAAGCATGAATGACTCAATCATTGGACAAACGTCAAACTCAATCTCCAGCTCCCACCAGCTTCCTGGAAATCATGCTAATAGTACATGGCTCAAAGCATTGAACTTTCAGTTATATGGTTGGTCTTTCTGACTTGGCTAGCCACTGTCTTGAGACATTTTGTTTGCATTAACTATCTGGGGATTGATTCACCCTGAGTCACTTTATGAGCATAAGTACAGGTGTGGTCCAAGGGTACCACATGAATAACAGAGACATTTATCACTGGGGAAATTACGAGGGTTTCGAGGCTTTCTTCCAGGAACACTAAATAAAAGATAGCCAAATTTTTTATCATACAATGGTAACAAAGAAGATCCAAGACTGTTCTCACTATGGCAATGGTTGGGTCTGGCTATATGTTTATCTAATAAAAAATGATGTAGATGATATAGAGATGTACTTTCTTTCCGCTATCATGTGAAATTATTTTATCATTGTTACTTTTATAATAAGGTTATATAACATTTAACAGAAATGTAAGCTGTGTTATACTAAAACTGTTTTTCCATAATATGTATTTTCAAAAAATTCAGCCAAAAAAAGTATAATTATTTTTAAGAACAAAACTAACTTCAATAGTATAAAAACTACTATCAGGGTCATTGACTTGTTTAATGTGTCTGATTTTTTCTTCAATTATGCTTATCTCCAAAAGATTATGCTCAAAATTTTTTAAAGGCTTGTAAAACTAGACAACTTTTATGCTTGTACCCTTTGAAAATTTTTTGTTGAGCCAGTGACATTCTTTATTCAACTACTAATGGAAAAGAAAAAGAAAAAATCAAATATTCAAAAATAGAAAAAACATGAAAACTTTTACTTGCAGAAAAAGAGATGTAACCTTTGAAGGAATGAAAGAAAAATGTTTTCACAAAAAACAAACTTAAGAACACAGTAATCATTAAGAATCATGTAACATGATCTATAAACCATTCTAGTTTTTTCTATTTTGAAAAAGGAAAACTTCACTAAAAATAAAATTTCTGTGTCATGTGGAAATGTTTGAGTAATAATTGATATTTGAAGCATTGTAGACACTTGTAAATAATTTTCAGAATTTTTGTCTTAAAGTATATTTCAAATTACATAAGTGGCAGTTAATGAAAATTACTTTATTCATACATGTTTACTGCCTGTGGAGTGTTGAAGGTTATTACAAAATACAACTCTCCATATTACTCATGGTTTTCCAGAGATACAGAACCAATAGGATGTCTAATCTACTCATATAGAAAGATAAAAATATATTTGTTATAATTAGTTGGCTCATATGATTATGGAGGCTGGTGAGTCTAAATTCTGTAGGGTGGGCCAGCAGGCAGAGACCCAGAAGAGCTGGTGGTGCAGATGAAGTATGCAGACAATTTGCTAGAGAATTACCTCTGGCTTTGGGAGACCAGTTGTTTGTTCTATTCAGGTCTTCAACTGGTTGGATGAGGCCTTTCCACATTACAGAGGACAATCTGCTTACTCAAAGTTCATTGATTTAAATGTTAATCCCACCTAAAAATGCCCTCCAAGTTGCCACATAAAATGAATTATCACATCTTCATCTGAACCACATCTAGTTATCATAATAGATGTCTTAACACAAATATTAATATGTTGCCCCTAAGTAAGTCATTTTCAGCTATTAATATTTTAATAACTAAGTTCACATAGCAGATACACTGGTGTGTGTGTGTGCCTGTGTGTGACTGTAGATTAACAGTAGATTCTCTGAGAAGTGATACACTGAGAAGTATGAGAACTCCCTTTTTAAAAAATTTTTTGCACTTTTTTTTGTAAGAAATATATATTCATTTTATTTTTTAAATCAATGCACATGCAAAGTTGAAAATAAATACAATGATTTTTTAAAAATTGACTCACTAAAAACATTCATTGTGTATATTATTTTGGAGTTTACCTAGTATTTGTATATATAATGTTTCATTTGATTGTCAACTCCAAGACCACATAATCAGGAAAAGTTTGGTATGGTTAAGGAAGCACTGTATCTGGAGCCAAAGTCCTGGAGTTACGATTGGGTTCAATTATTTTCTCCAAGTATAGTCATAGTGAAATCATATAATCTCTATGAACTTCGGGCTTCAAATATGTAGACACAGAAATAATAATGATAACTAATTCACAGCATGACATTTAGTAAGTTCAAGTAGACAGTGAAAGCACACATTAGCTAATATGGGGCAAGTTTATTGCCTAAATTCACACAATTGATAGGTAGTTCAGCTAGGGAAAGGATCCAACTTTCCTGATACTTGATCTAGTGCCTTTTCTCTAGTATCACACTGTTCCTGCTAATAGAATATGTCATCTTTCAAGCATACTACCAAATCAATTAATTTATTTTTAAGAATGAATACAACTTTACTCGCATAGTGGTGGTGGTAGTGGTGGTGGTGGTGGTGGTGATTAACCCCAATTTCCAGAGGGAGAGATGCTAACTTCAGGTCTACTACTTGAAAAGTGTTCTCAACCAACATCCATTTAAAAATCAACATATAATGAATGCATCTTATTTGAAAGTCATACCCGGGACATTATTTCCAGGATGGGTATGTATTGGGGAGTGGGCAGGAGATGGGGCTGATTTATCATTCTTTTAAAAAGTTGAGAAAACATGGGGCAGAGGTAAGGTCCAAATATCCTGAACTTTCTGTAGACCAGGATTCTTCTAGAGTAAGACTAACTCGAGAGTCTGTTTATGAAGAGGTTAAAAATAAACACATAATTAGAATAAATATGTTTACTTAAATTGAATATATTTTGTAAGGGACCATAATGTGGTATTCTATCAATAAAGTTGTGTTACCAAAACTCCAGATTAAGGGCAACATTTTCATAAAAATTGAAAGTTTTTAAATCTTGAAGGAAAGAAATGTTCTCTTTTTAGTTTTAAAATTGTCTCAAGCAGCTTGTCATATCCTGGATCTTTAAAAACTGAATTATTTATAACCAGACTAATAAACAGTAGTAAAATTAAAAAGTGCAGGATCCAGGCAAACAGGTAAAAAATAATCTATTTAGTCTCTGGATACTTTATGCTCACTGTATCTAAAGAGAGGATGGGAATTGCATTTACCTCATAGCAGTATTTTGAGCATTATGGAAATTCATTTACTTAAGATCCTTAAAGCAACACATAACACATTTAATAAATGTCACTAAATGCCATTACTATTATATTTAAACATATAAAGGGGTCTTGTGGCTGCCATTTAACTTTCATTTATGCGTCTGAGTCATTAGTTGATAATGAGTTAACCTAATAAACCAACTTGTATCTCCTCTAACTCTTGAAGTTAACATTCTTTCACCATTTCTGAAACAAAAGTGCCTGATAAATGTTAGAAAAATAATAATCCTTCACTAAGAAACCAATGAGAAACAATTAATTATTGTTTTCTAGGAAGAATGGAAATAAAATGTTCCAGGGTCTCATTAGACCATCTTTTAGTCTAATCACGGCTTTCAAAGACTACACAGTACTGAGTAAAGTTAAGATGTCATTGGGCTGTATTTTTATTTTGGGGAGTTTGAAAATGAACAATAAAAAACAATTTTTATAATTTAAAGGGTATGTTGTCTTCTCTCCTAAACATGTTTTGATGGACAACATGAATATATTTGTTAAGCATAAAGTTATAATATGTTTTGATATGGCAAATTACAGACTAAAGAAAATGAATAACTAGAATAACTACCAAGGAAAATTCCACATGGCACAAATGAATGTAGACAGAAAATAATTGCTTCTTACTCTTCATTTTGCTACTTTTTAAGTATCATTTATCTTGCTTAGCTGCAATATTCTTTTATTTTATATATTATAAATCAATATAAACAAATATATTCTTGATTGTATATATACATATACATATTTATTTATTCAAATATATGTAGCACATGAAAAGCATAAAATATAAAAGTGTCTTTCTATTTTTTTAACCCATTCTTTCTACACATACAACATCCCTATCCTTTCCAAAACCACAGTCAACAGTTTTCTATATACCCTTCCCAATCAATTTTTTGCATTTAAAAAAAAATGTATATATAGACATTATTTCTATTTGTGTTCCTTTTTTTAGAAAACATAAATGGGTTTCTTTTGTTCTGCAATTTACTTGGTATACTAACCTACTCTATTTGTCTTGTTGGTCTTTTCAACATTTATTTACTTAATGCAACAACATACAGAATTTCCTCCATATATCTACATAAAAATAAATGCATTGCCTCTGAAAGCAAATGTGTACTCAAGAGTAGACAGAGTGCACCCTGCATGCCAACAGAAAGGATCTCTGAAAATTACAAGGATGAAAGGAGTGGGTAGCACAGGTGAGCTACAACACTGTAGCTTTCAGAATGCATCTGGCATACTGAGAAATGGGAAATGTAGATTGGGAGCAATTGTATATCAAATTAATCATTCCAGCTTCTTAAGAGATTGAGTATCACATGTATCGACTTATTAAAGCTTTGTAAGCCCCTAAATAGCACTTTTAAGTAGAGCAATTAATTTTTTTCTTCATTAACTTTAATTATGATTAGAAGCCTAGAAATCTTGGAGCAATTTTCAAGAAACAAACCTGCTTACTAAGTGGATTTTCCCAAGATCTCACAAATCACAGTAACACAAAAAGCATTAGTGCAGGCCTCATTAAGAAGAAAAATAAGGAAACTAGAAATCTAGATAAGGTATGTTAGTTTAAGGTTTCAATCAAGTATTGAAACAGTGAAGCAAAGGAGGGATAATAACTGATTTTATATTTTCCTACAACTCCTGATACATAATGCAATGTAATGAGACATATGCAGAGATTTTTTCAAAAAATTAGTATCTTGAAGGACATGTTTAAGTGGCAACCAGCAGGTGTTCATCGGGCACAACTTATTAATAGCAACACATTTTCACTATGATAATGGCAACAAATATGCCACTTCGCTCGTTTTAAGAACTGTAAAATTGACTAGCACATTTATATCTCAGTATCAAGAAGACTTTGACTAGTTATTGCATTTTAATATTATTAATATACTTGAATTATTTTTCTTGTCTAGGTTCTATTGTTTTATACTGAATGTGAGTGAAGCAAGCAAATTACAAAGTGACATAGAAATTGTCTATTCTTAATTAGCAGCATTATTTCTTCTAGAAGTCATGTATGATATCAGCATGTGTGTGTTATAACAATCCACCTTTTCTGTAAAATTTGAACAATTTGAAAACTAACTAAAGTATTTCACTTATAAAAATAAAATATAGTGTGTTTTCTATAAAATGCCTGTTGTTTTCACATTTACCTAGTTACATCTGCATTAATTGCAGTGTTTTACGAAGGAAAATTATTGGCTTTGGAAAAAGAGAAAAAGCTAGTTCTCTCCCTGTTGTATTTTTTAAAAAAAGAAAAAAAATAACTTGACAAGATATCAAGGTATTTTAACAAATGTACATTAAGAAAAATGCCAATAAAGCTTAGAAGTAAAACATCCATGTAAGAAAAACAATTATAGTGAAATGGCTGTTTGATGGATATTTTTACAGATCCATTACATAAAACTTTAATATATTAAACATAACATTTTCATTTAAAAACAGCAATGGAATTTTCCAGTTTTAAATTAGAAGATATGGAATATGTTACCTGTCATTATTACATTATTTAATATTTTCAAAAGTTCATTACATAAGCAGATAAATATTCAGTACATTTTAAATTTTAAGGAAATATAATCTTTTCTATACTGATAAATACGTAATTTACTATTAAACTTTCCTATTCTCATTATATAGTAAAATAAAATATAGATTTATAATGGTATATATTAAATGGTCGGTATAAAACAAATGGTAGGTAAAAAATGATAAGTATACTATTAAAATTGATTACTTTTTTCTTAACATATCTCCCCTTTGTCTTTAAAAGCCTATTACCAAGAGAAAAAAGCCAATCTGAAAAGGCTACATACTAGATGATTCCAAATATATGACATTCTGGAAAAGGCAGAGCTATGGAGATAGTAAAAGGATCACTGTTTGCCAGAAATGGGGAGAGGAGAGAGGGATGAATAGACAAAGCAACAGATTTTATGCGAGTGGAAATACTGTTTATGATTCTACAATGATGCAAACATGTCGTAATACCTTTATCTAAACCCATAAAATATACACACCAAGAGCAAACCCTAATGAGAAGTATAGACTTTGGGTGATTATGAAGTGTCAATATAGGTTCATCAGTTGTAACAACTGTACTACTCTGGTGATGGATATTGATAATGGGGCAGGGTTCTCTGCATGTGTAGGGGCATGGGGTATATAGGAAATCCCTGCATCTTCCTCTTAATTTTAATGTAAGCCTAAAACTTTTCTACAAAAAGTAAAGTATTTATCAAATAATAAAAAAGCCAGAGATATAGATGAATAGAAAATGAATAGACAAATGGAAAGACCCATTCTATATCATCTGTCTATATGTATGTGTGTATGTGTACATATGTGTGTGTGCAAAATATGCCTACTGTTGCTAAAACTTGTGTAGATAATAATATGCCCTTTATGTTTAATGTTTCATAATTTACTCATATCTATCAAATGCTTATTAAATAATTACTATGTCCAGGTGCTACAGATACAGCAGGAAAACAAAGTAGAGTTTCTTCTTTCATAGAGTTTATACTCTAGTTGGGGGAAGAGAGACAGACATAAAAAAAAAAACTTAAAATAAAGTGTGTAAGGGCCGGCCCCGTGGCTCACTCGAGAGAGTGCAGCGCTGGGATCAGAGCGGTGCTCCCACTGCGGTTCGGATCCTATATAGGGATGGCCAGTGTGCTCACTGGCTGAGCACCATGTGGATAACACCATGCCAAGGGTTGCGATCCCCTTACCAGTCACACACACAAAAGATAAATAAATAGGGCTGGCCCGGTGGCGCATGCTACAGTGTGCCGCTTGGGAGCGCAGCAGCGCTCCCGCCGAGGGTTCCGATCCCACATACAGACTGGTTCCTGCTCACTAGCTGAGCGAGGTGCGGGCGCAGCACCGAGGTTTGCGATCCCGTTGCCGGACACGAAAAAAGACAAAAAGGAAAAAAAAAAGATAAATAAATAAATAAAGTGTGTAATATTCCAGATAATAAGTTATATGGGGAAGAATAAAGGAGAGTAAGGGAGAGTTTGAGGAAGGAAGTAGCATGCTATACTGTCTGGGTTGTCAGTGAAGTTCTCACTGCATTAGTGCAGGAATCTGAAGGAAGTAACAAAAACCAATCATGTGGACTTGGGGGAAGAACATTCCAGGGAATGGGAGCAGAACATCCAAGTGCCATGAGAGAGGACCATGCATGTCCTATAAAGGACACTGATGAGACCAGCAAGATGTAGGAAAGTGTGCTAAGGAGAGAAAAATATGTGACAAAGTCTTTAAGGTAGTAGGCATGTCAGATTACACCTGATTTTTAAATCAATTTTAAAGATGGGTGTAATATAATTGGGCTTAGCTTTCAGAGGGATTACTCCAGCAAATAATAGAGAATAGAGTGAGATTTTGTTAAAGGTGAAAGTGGTAACTATTAAAAGCAATTGCAATAATCTAGGGAAGAAGTGTCATGGAGTGGTCAGAGTGGGAGCGGTGGAGTAAAAATGTAACCTCATTCTGAATCTATTCCAAGGTGGAAGCTTTACTGATAGCAGATCTTAGCTCCAGAAGATACCATAAGAAGGTTAGAGAGGGGTGGGTGATGCGGTCAGATTAAGAAATATGCAAAATCATATAGAGATGTATGTCTAACAGGTAAAGAGTTTTCTGAGTTTCTTGGGATTCTTCTCATTACCAATGTAATTAAGGAAAGAATATGATAAACATGGTTTTGAGTCTCCAAGAAAGGATGAGCTGCTACTGTGAGTGTTGGGAAGGCATAGCGTGCTGAGAATTTTATTAGATGGAGAAGTGTGGTAATAGGGAATACAGCTTTGAACATGTGGCAAGACAAAGGCAAACATGATGTCCAAATATGTTCATATCAATACTTTAATAAAAGAAACCTAAGTGCGTGAAAAGCATCTGATAAATCGTTATATATTTCCATGAAAAAAATAACATGCCCACATGAACGTTTAATTATTATAAAAAGTTAAATGGAAAGGAAAGAAAGCAAGCCACCTGAAAATTATATTTAATTTATTCAAAAATTATATGTGTATAAAAATAAATATTGATAATCATAATCATTTGGTTGTAGTATATTACTAATTTAATTTTCTTTCTTAAAATGTATTTTCTCTATTTTACAATGAATATATATTGACAAAACAATTAAATTGTTATCAATACAAAATTATTACATCTGAGGTAAGTACATAACTTGTAAATGAATGAGTTTTTGGATTAAAAGACAATTTAGCAGATTAGTAATTAGGGGAATAATAGAATGCAGTAGTTGGAGTAGTCTCTTAGAAAAAA
>NW_007728067.1:25827-27068 GCF_000696425.1 Galeopterus variegatus | reverse complement strand
AAAAAATATTTATTGTAAAGGCAGTATTTGAAGTTTAATTTATTTATTTATGTTTTCAACAGATATTCACTGAGCATCTATTATGTGCTGCTTTCTTCTCTTCTAAGAGCTACAATACTCTGGAGAATAAGAGAGAAAAGTCCCACATCCTCAAAGAGCCGTATGCTGGAAATAGGCCCAAACAAACAATCAAAGGAATAAACAAAAATCTGATGGTAAGTGGACAAAGAAAAACATAAACAAACAGACAAAAAGAAAGCAAAACTATGTAATATAATAAATAGTCTAGGATGGACCAATTTGACTGAGTGTTCAGGGAAAACCTTTCTTATGTGACTAGATTAAACTGAAGTATGAATAATAGGAAAAATTAATCCTTTGAATTTACAATTGTACTTATCTTCTCAATTTTAATACCCAATAATACTATGTTTAATGAATATCAATATAAATAAGAAGAGAATCCTGTTTCCATTTTGCTTTGCTATTTAACTTCTTCAGGCAAATAATATTATTTGACTATATTTGATACCTACCTGGGAACTGATTGATTTTTACTTTATATTTTCATTTGGTTAATAGGAACAGTTTTACTTATTTCAATATGATTACTTTTGGCCAGGGTATTTATTCCGTTGGGTAGATAGGTAATAAGAAAGATTATGCTCAGAGTTTTATTGTCAGAATTTTAGTAGTGATTCAGGGATTTTCCTTAACACTTAGCTATTGGTCTTAAAACTCTGAACACAAAGCTAAAGAGACATACACATTACCATAAAATCTGAAAATATATATATATTTAAACCAATATCACAAAAACATGCTTAAGAATAGAAGAACCTCAGCCAATTTTAATCTGTCCTCCTTAAATTCAGGAAAACATACCCTTTGCCCTGGGTTTTTCTTTGCTTACCAGATCACAAATAGACTAGATTGCTGGAAGATAAAATGTGTATATAAATAAGTTTCAGGTATAAATAAAATAGAGATTATACCATATTTGCTTAATTTTCCTTTGTATATAATTAATATATACTTTTATATTTTTTTCATTTTAAAATCAGGAGTATAACAACAAAAAAACAAGATATAAGCACTTTGCTACAACTTATCCATGTGAACTCATTTCTTGTATGCATTTTGTGATAATAATTTTAAATATGTAATCTTTTATATACACATTTATGATTTACATTTAACAACACAATTATACACCTAATTTTTAATTAATATTGCCTATA
>NW_007728067.1:21213-24592 GCF_000696425.1 Galeopterus variegatus | reverse complement strand
GATAGGAATCTATCATGAGTAATTAATTCATAAGTAAAACTATTTTTAACATTAACTTTTGAGTTTAATAATATGCACATATTTCAACCTCCATTTTTGGTTTTTTTTCTTGTTTTTTATTTTTTGTTTTAAATTTTTATTGACTCATAATTGATAACACATATTTTGGGGGTTCAATGTTGACATATGTTGATCAAATCAATATTACTAGCAAATCATACATATTCTTTATGCCTCTTGTCCAATCTCTCCCCCACCGCCTCTCCACCCCTTCCCACTCTAATTACCCTAGATTTCTTCTCTCCTTCTGAAAGAGTAATGGTTACTCTGTTGATTTGTTTCCTAGATGATCTTTCCAATGCTGAGAGGTGTGTTCAAGTTCCCGAATACTATCATAGAGCAGACACTTCTTCTGTCACTCCGGAATGGGCTTTGTGGAGAGAAACATCCTCTTCTTTTCTTTCATCTCTGCTGGTGATTCTCCTAGTGTCAATGCACTCCAGCAGCTGGTGGACCATCTGCGTGGTGGTTGCGGTGTCTAGCCACTTTTGCAGCAACTGTGGTTATTGTATTGGCTGTGGTGGGCCACCCACATGGAGGTTATGTTTTAGACATGTTCCTTGGTGCTGGCAGGTGTGGAAGGGGGGTCCAGTCCCCACTCCAGGTCTCAGGTCCCCCGGTGGGCCTTGAGGAGCTGGCAGTGTACCTGGGCTGGAACTAATATTTTGTCCTTTGCTTACTTCTAAATTGGGGGAACTTCCTGTGGGACCAGTACTTGAGCCGTGTGGTTGAGCTAAGTTGCTGCTCTGCTGCTGATTCTCTGGGGAAGGCTTTCTGTGCAGCTCAGGTTTTAATGGTTGACTTTATAGATACTTCTGGCTCTCCAGAGACCCGGTGCAACTGGGTTATGTAGAAACTCTGGTCTGGGCCTGAGTCTTTTCATCAAAGTGCACCCCATGCAATTCTATATTCTTCACCAGTCTCCTCTGAGTGGTCCTACACTGATTGGGGGGCAGATCTTCTGTCCTTGCTGTACCCCAGTGTTCTCCCAGTGTGCCTGTCTCCCCCACTGCCCCTGCTCCAAGCACTTCCCATGGGATGGGCCATGCTCCAGTCCCTTGCGATGACTCACCAGCCTCTGAGTGGCTCCTTTTGTTCAGCTGTTGTGGCTCCTCACTCCTGTGTGGGTTCATGGGAACACTATTAGTGGTCTTGCTGTCCTGGGGGCCACCAAGGTGCCCTTCTTCCCTGCCACCTCCAAGCAACTCCATCCAAAGGGCACAGCTGTGGCTTTTGCCAGCTCCTGCNGCTGTTGTTGCTTTTTTATAGTTGTAAATTGGTTGATTGTGGGAGAGAGTGACGCTGGGGATTGTCTATCTGCCATCTTGACTGGAACTCTCAACCTCCATTTTTGGAAAGAAGAGTCAAATCTTTTAGGAAGATAGAGTTTATCATTACCAGTTATAAAATGTGTAAATAAATCACATTGTGCATCTTGTGCTTTTTAGTGCTTAGGCATATTAAACTTTAAACCAATCCACTTGCTGTTGTGAACTTCCTATTGGACTATAAAAAATAATTATTACACATAGTATAAGCTTTTACATTGAAGAATTTCATTTATTTACATTTACTTCACATTCAGTACTCTGATCAACTATAATGTGAATGAGAATATAACAAATTTGATATTCTGGATAGGACATGTAGAATGCTGAGCAAAGTTGGAAGAACAGAAACAGCTAAATGTTGACAACAATAAAGATTTTATGTTACTTTGTCCCAGAGCAATGTAATGGTTTTTGTCCTTTTCTTTTCAGAACCACAATAAATGATAAAAGTGGTCCCCAAAAGAGTGCAGTCATCTAGGATGGATAAAATAGAGCAGGTGAGAACTCTTAAGAGAATTTTCTCAGAAAAAGCGAAAAAATCGGTGGCTTAATATTTTCTCAATGGTGTTTTTCCACTGATAAAGCATAACTGGTGGATGAATAGTAGGTATGTTGTTGAATGAGAGATTCAGAAACTTCTAAATTCATTATCAAGTTTGATTCTGATGCATTGTTATTTGGTTATCTGTTTTGTGATTATTTGACTTGAAAAATATTTTAAATTTATAATGTGAATACCAAATACCATAATACCAAAACAGTGTTCATAATACCAAATTAATGTCTGCTGATAGAAGGTTCTATGAATGCTATTCTAAAAGTTGATGATGCAGACAGATAAATATGGTGATGGAAAACAACAAAACTATACCTGGCCTTGGTGGTATTTTTTAGTTCATAGGAAGTACCTTGGCCTGAGAAACAGAAGGCAGAATTAATGGACTAAAGAACTAACTGGAGAGAGAAAATATGAATATCAAAACAATGTAAGTGCAGTTATAAGGCAAAAGTCATGATAACAAAATTGCTAATAAACTTACCTGTTCTTCATGCCATACATTAAAGAAGAGAAGGACTTTTTTCTCAGATATGTCTATTAAGAAATGCAGAAATATTCTGGAGTCAGAGTAAAAAACAACCTAGTTACCTTCTAATGTAGATATTTCATAGTAGAATTTGATTAACATTTCTAACTATTCATACTGTTTTTAATAATCTACAGAACAATCACACAGTAACTTCATTATATATTCTCTTTTACCTGAGCAATTCACCAATTATTCAATTTTGACCCCTTTTAATTGAAGTAGTTAATGTGATATCAATATTTGAAACATGCATAGTTGTATTATCAAGCTATATACAATCTAATGCATACATAATGGTGTTAAAACTGAATCTTCATAAAACTTTTTAAAGGTCACAATCTAGAAACAAAGCGTTATCTTTATGCACTTTCTACTGAGACCAGAGTAGCCTTCCATTAACATGTGTCATTAGGAAATGTGCTAATTTTCATGAAAGTACTGTGCCTCCACCCTCTGCCCACTCTCAAAGCATATGAAACTCCACTTAACAACGAGGGGACTACACCTGATTGCCTCTAGGATTTGTTTAGATTTATAGAGTGGTTATCAGCATGGACTCTGGAGCCAGACTGTCTAAAATTGAATTCCATCTACTCTATTACGTGGTTGTGTGCTTTAGACTGGTTGTGAAAACCTAAGCATTTATTGGAATTATGCCTTGAGAGTCCAGTGTGTTTTTAAGCAATTGAACTATGCTCTCAATGAGACGTGCTGCCATATTGCTTTCTTATGCATCAGTGGATATTTCTAATCATTCACAAATCATATTTCCTTCGATTAAATTTAGAGCGTGGGTAAGAATAGCAAAAGTTTTCACTCATTCATCTATTACTCTTCAATAATAGTTGCTGTCAAGATTCTTTTAAAATCTCTAGATTCTCAAATTGCTCAAAAATCAGA
>NW_007728067.1:18425-20167 GCF_000696425.1 Galeopterus variegatus | reverse complement strand
TTTTTCTTGTGTAACAGTTTTTTCTGAATCTTACCTAAATTAATAATTTGACTTCTCAAAAAAAGTATAAATTGACTTCAAAATCATTCAAGTAAAATAAGGTTAAATGAACAATATTTTTAATATTGTACCTTAAAAGAGGAATTTTGGGAAATAACATACTTACCAAGCTTGAAATACTATTTCTATACAATATGGAAGTGTATGCAGGTGGGTTCTAGAGTAATACATGTAATTACAAATTCTGATTTTGTCATTTCTTCCAATTTATTTGAGGCATTTTATTTAAAATTCCTAATTTTTGTTTTCTTCATCTATATATAGGGATAATAATAGAATCCACCTTCTGGAATCATTCCATGGGTCCCTGTGATAAACTTATCTAAAACACTTAACACATCAACTTGCACAGGGAAAGCTAAAATGTGAACAATTATAATTCAAATAAGGATACTGCCTTCCTTTTAAGATTCATATTATTATAATTTTTTAGATATATAAAGAGTAGATAATTCCTTAACCTACATGACAAAATTTAAAATCAATAATAAGGAAGATTTAATGTGACTGTATAAGTATTAATTACATGGTGATGGAGTTTGGATGTGTTGTCCCCTCCAAAACTCACATGGAAATTTGATCCCCAATGTGGCAGTGTTGGAAACTGATTGAGTGATGAGGGCAGATCCCTCATGAATGGATTAACGCTCTCCCTGGGGGAGGAGGGGTAGTAAGTAAGTTCTCTATTAGTTCCCAGGAGAGCTTGTTGTATATAGGACCCTGGCACCTCTTCTCTCTCTCTCTCTCTCTTGCTTCCTCTTGCCAAGTGAACTGCTGGTACCCACTGGCTGCCTGCCACTTTTCCACCATGAGTAGAAGCAGCCTGAGGCCTGTGCCANTAATAGTTGCTGTCAAGATTCTTTTAAAATCTCTAGATTCTCAAATTGCTCAAAAATCAGACAAAGAAAATGCTTTTTGTATGAAATTTAAGAATGTATTTGATTATTGACAAATATTCTAATACAGTATGGTAGTCTAAAATATTTAATCATCTTTGATATGTTTTTAATGTGTATAAGCTATCATTGATCTTATTCAAATTAAACTCATAAAACTCACCTACATATAAAAGGTCAAAGAAGTAGCAAACCATAAGTTAATATTTTGGCTGTCTTTTTTAGATATCGTGGCTCACAACAATATGCAAAGTAAAGCAAGTATGTTAATTACACAGTTTTGTTTACATGCAGATCTCACAGTAGTAAATTCCTGCTGTCTTTTCATCCTGAGTCGTATTTCAGCTTCATTATCTCTGACAGAGTAGTGTTAAGTATGGCAATCTTAGCTTTTAGGAGCACATTGATGAGCCACTAATCAATTATTTACAATCCTGGAGAAAACAAAGAAACCTGTTTAAATGTACGCAATATTTATCAAAGCACTAGCTGTCACTGATGCTAAAAAAAGTCAAACAGAAAAATATGTTTTATGTTACAAAACCAAGTTAAAACTTACCTTTTTAAATTGGGAGAATCTTGGCTTTTCTAGAAATAGGTTTGTAGAAGGAACTTAAATGTTACTATTTAGAAGTTAATTAATTAATTCAAGTTACAATGAATTTTAATGTAGAAAATGAATAGCCCATATTCATATTTTGTTTTGAAGTATTCTCACTTAGAATTGTTGTTAGACTTCACTCTAATTAGCTAAATCAATAAGACAGGCGAAGTAATTATATTTTT
>NW_007728067.1:11606-15971 GCF_000696425.1 Galeopterus variegatus | reverse complement strand
TGGACTAGACCTGTTGTTCTTACAGCAAGGAGGATTATGCGCTGCCCTCTTCTATGCTGACCACTCTGGAGTAGTCAAAGATTCCCTAGCTAAGCTTAGAGAAGGATTAGAGAAGCGCACAAAAAGAGCGAGAAGCCAATAGTAATTGGTTCCAAAGCTGGCTTTCAAGTTCCCCGTGGCTCACCAACCTGCTGTCCTCCCTGGCGGGGCCCCTAGCCATTTTCCTTGTCTTAATCATCTTGGGGCCTTACGCCATTTACTAGGTTGTGTTCCTTATAAGGTGCAACACCAATACTCTCATAATGCTCACGCAGGTGGTAGAGGAGGTGGCCCATAATGAAAGTCCTGACAGCCCTTGGGTGAATATGGCCCTTCAAGAAATCAACACCAATCTCTAAGGCTCCATCCCACCCCTGCTTGGCTGGATAGTCAATGACGGGTAAGATTTCCAGAGGGAACAACCTAAGACAGGCACAGCCACCAGAGGGAATGGAGGCAAGGCTGGGAAGGTTAGCCGCCTCCAGCTGCCTTATTAAAACAAAAAGGGGGAGTTGTCGGGCCTTACTAATGCCACCTTAAGTGACATTACAAGTGGCGCCATTATGGGCCCACAAGGGCGTATTAACGTGGCAGCCTAACATGGTGCCGGGAGGAAATAGGGTGGGAGTGTCTGCGGGAACCTTGCCTTAGCCCTTATTGGCTAAATACGTGCTTCCGTGCTCGTGAACACTGCGTGGTTGCAATAGCTAGGCATTGAGACAGAATGCATGCCCTTGACCTTTAAGCTGATAGGATTATGTAAAAAAAAACCCTCCCTTCTCAATTTGCCTTTAAAAGCAAGTCCTTGTGTGATAATAAATGGAACTGCTCGACAGAACCCCCGCCGCATCTGAGTGTCCTTTAACCGGGCTGGTTGGGGCCGGTGGTGTGTTCACCTCTCTTCACAGCTCTTTTCCCCCGTCTCCTTCCAAAGGGGACTGGAGGGAAAGAGGAAACTGGGCCATTTGCTCGCCCACCAAAAGGAACGAGGCTAGGGCTGTTCGGGTCAGCCAGCAGCGGACCCGACATGATGGTTAATTTTAGGTATTGATGTGAATACGTTAAGGAATACATAAAAACCTGAGAAAGCATTATTTTTTGGTGTGTCTGTGTGGTGTTTCCAGAAGAGATTAGGATGTAAGACTGAGTAGACTGGGCAGGAAAGATCTGCCCTCAGTATGGGTAGGCACCATCCAATCAGTTGGGGACCTGGAAAAACAAAAACAGAGGAAAAGGCGAATCTCTCTATCCACTGGAGCTGGGATGTATTCTTCTCCCCTGTCCATGTACATCAGAACTCGAGATTCTTCAGCCTTTGGGTTCCAGGGTTTAGACTTGGGGCAGCTCCAGTTCTCAGGCCTAGGACTGAGAATCACGCCATTGTTTCCCTGGTTCTGAGGATTCTGGACTTAGTCATGCTACTGGCATCCAGTTTTCAGACAGCCTATGGTGGAACTTTTCAGCCTTCATAATAACATGAGCCTATTCTCCTAATAAATGCCCTCTGATGTATTTATATACATATCCTATTGGTTCTGCCTCTCTGGAGAACCCTGACAAGACCTTACAGATATATGTAGAGTAAAGCACATAGAACAAGATACAGTAAAAAAAAATTTCGTTCAATCTTTCTTATTCTGCTGAGACTGTTTCTATGTGCCTGTGCTTGTCTTAGAATGTATGTCCTGTGAAGGCTAGAAATAGGTTGGATTTGATAAGTTTCTACATCTATGAGNTGTATACCAATATTATGATATATATGATACAATTTAGTTTTCTTATATTAAAATGGAAGAACAAACCATAATTTAGAAGAAATAGTTATTGAAGAGGAGGCAAAGAATAGGGTCGGGGGGCAGAGATAGAAGGATACTTCTTTAGATTATTGCTTTTAAACACAATTTAAAGTTACTTGACTTTATAAGTGTTGCAAATATTCTGCACATGTAAAAATAAACATTGTTTAGAGATACAATAAATACTGTTCTGTACATAATAGAACTTTTTAAGTTAGAGACCTATGATGGTGTCGGGCCTTACTAACGCCATCTTAAGTGACATAACAAGTGGCGCCATTATGGGCCCACAAGGGCGTATTAACGTGGCAGCCTAAGACAGCGCCAGGAGGAATTAGGGTGGGAGTGTCTGCGGGAATCTTGCCTTAGCCCTTATTGGCCAAATACACGCTTCCGCACTCGTGAACACTGTGTGATTACAATAGCTAGACATTGAGACAGGATGCATGCTCTTGACCTTTAAGCTGACAGGATTATGTTAAAACCTCCCCTCCCCATCTGCATATAAAAGCAAGTGCTTGTGTGATAATAAACGGAACTGCTCGACAGAACCCCCGCCACATCTGAGTGTCCTTTAACCGGGCTGGTTGGGGCCGGTGGCTGTGCTCACCACTCTTCACGGCTCTCTTCCCCCATCTCCTTCCAAAGGGGACCGAGGAAAAGAGTAATCTGGGCCATTCTCTCACCCACCAAAGGAGCGAGGCTAAGGGCTGTTCAGGTCAGCCGGCGGCAGACCTGACAGAGTGGTGCCCCATGTGAGGAGATTTTTAAAACTCATGGGTGAAAGGTGAGCAAGTGAGGCCCCAGGCTGCTCAGTCCTGAAAGAAGGTTGACGAACGGTGACCAACCAGCGGAGTGGCCCCCGCAACCACGGTAGTCACCGTGAAGTAATCCACCTGCGTGTCAGGGTGAGTACCGTAACAGGGGGAAGTCCCTGCACTTCTCTGCCCTGTTGCTCCCTTTGTCCCTTCCTCATGAGGCAACATGGGAGGCGTGTGTGGAAAGAGTGATGAGACAGCTTGCCAGACTCTAAAGTACATGTTAAAAAGCAGAGGCCTAGAAATATCTGACTCCACGGTCACCAATGCTTGGCGTCATGTGGTGCAGGTAACCCCTTGGTCACCTTCGTCCATCTTGTTCTCATATGAGACTTGGGACCGGGTTCAGACCCTGGCCAGAAAGAATGAGATTAGTCACAGGCTAGACCCCCCCTTAGGGTTCTACCCAACCATCTCTGCCCTAAAGCTTTGCTTCCATCCCGAGCATCAGGAAGGGGCAGAAAGGGATTGGGCGCAGTTCAATGAGGAGATAAAAAAGGAAACAAAGCTGCCAATGCAAGGCCCTGAGCCATTGAGTGATACCTATGCTCCTACCCTGTACCCTCCTCTCCCAGCATACTCACCCCACCAAAGTTTAGCCGAAGGAGAAAAAGCAGCACCTGAAGAAGTGGAGGAGGCTAGAAAAACATCCCCAGCAGAGCCACAGGTTTTTCCTGTTATGGCTCACTGGGAACCCCCAGCCGTCCACAGCTCGTGGTGGGAAGCAGCCGCTCAGGCCTATCCAGTCAAGGTTGTAAAAAAACTAAAAAAGGCTGTTGCAAAGGCCAGGACTTTATCCTCAGCCTTGTAGGCTTAGACACAAAACTTAACTGAAGCTTTTGAGGTGTTTACCGCCCTGATCCCCTCAGGAAACAATACTTCCCCACCCTTTAAGGGACAATGTTTTGGTTGTGGNAGAGAAATGCTAAACCTAAAGAAAAATGGAATAGAAATATGAGAAGAAGAAATGGATTTTTAGTCATATGGGAAGAATGCTAAGCCTCTTTTTAAGGAGAGAAACATAAATTAAAATGAAAATGACATTTCCCATCCATCAGATTGGCAAAATTCTAAAAAATTTGAAAATTATTTTGTTTGACAAAGCTATGGAGAATTTTCATATGATGGGAATAAAAAATAATGCAATCTCCATGAAGGGGAATTTTACAATAACTACAAATTTGCATATGTACTTACTCTGTTTCAACAATCCCATTCCATGAATCTCTCCCAAAGATCCATAGGCAATAAATATGAAAACACACATATATAAAATGGTGATAATAGCAAAAGCCTGAAAGCAAAATCAATGTTCATTAATAAGGAACTGGCTGAATAAACAATGGTCTATCAAGAAAATGGAATACTGTGAGCTACAGCAAACAAGAAAACTTAGTAACACTGCTATATTCCACTATGGCATTATCTTCAGAGTATATCATTATTTGAAAAAAGCAAAGTGAATGAAAGAGTTTATACACTCACTACTGTAAGAAACAAAGAGAGATGTTAATGCAATTATGTATATCCGAGGGTAATTCAAAACACTCATGGAAAGGTTTGCATTTTCTTTTAATTCTATTTTTCTATGAACATTTTGAAGTACCCTCATATGTGTGTTATATTTATGTATATGTATGATATATTATGATGTATACCAATATTATGATATATATGATACAATTTAGTTTTCTTATATTAAAATGGAAGAA
>NW_007728067.1:5545-7032 GCF_000696425.1 Galeopterus variegatus | reverse complement strand
CCTCAGTGTCACACCCGTACCGGACCGGGACCGGCAACGGGATCGCAACCCTCGGTGTTGCACACCACCAGGCCGGCCCTGCTAATGGTTTTCTAAAAGGGTCTTTCTTTCTCTTAAGCAGGGAGTGAATAAGGATGTTCCCATTTCTTTCTTCAGTGTTAATGCCTGTAAGTGATGGCTGGCACTGTGGTGACCATCTTGGAATCATGAGGGAAGACAACATAAGAATAATTCTCAGGATGGCAGTGCAGATAAGTATTTAAAAGCCTGGGCTTTGGGGGTGGGGGGTGTGGTTTGCTAAGCCATTAGAATGATCCAACTGTAGAACTACATTATTTCAGGACTTTTTATTATGTGAAATAATAAATAACATTATTGTAAACCATTTTGATTTTGTTTTCTTACTTGCATCCAAATACATCTCAACTGAAATATCTTATATTCTAGAATTTTCTATCCTTCTTTTCATCTTAAATCACTTTCAAGACTTTTTTGCTAAAATACCATTTCAATACATTATTCTTTTGCCCCAGAATTAGCCAAGAACTTATTGCAACAAGGTTAATTTTCTATTTCTATCTTTTAAAGTCTCAATTAACTGCTCATGTCTTCTGTCCTCTGCAGCCAGGCTTATGAACTTTCCCTTTTGTGCTCTCCATGTCTATTTCCTTGCTCTTGTTGTTTCTCCAATGGTCTTCGAAATAGTCTCTATTTATTTAAATCTTACCCATCTATTTTGCACCCAAATAAATCTCTCAGACTCCACTTATTAGAGATGTTTTCCTATGATAATGTATTCAATATCAATTCACTTCACCACATAGAAGACATTTATATACCACGCCTTATTCTCTCATCTTTAACAGAAATATTAATGCTAACAAAAACCTCATTTATTTTCAGTAGAATTGGTGAGCAAGGCATGCTACTAAATCAAGTATCAAATTTAGAGGTAGAGTATTGTATTTTCAACTGCAAATTTACCCTATATGCTAAACTTCACTGTTTATTCTTTGCAAGTGAGCATCAAATATAAACAAAAAAGTTAGTAACATGGTATAATAAAAATTATGACTGGAATGAAATAAAACGATATAAAGACCAATGATGTGACTGGCCTCTATAAAATGTTCTTATAGTTTAAATTTCAATAAAATATGTGTACAGAGGCAAAAGCTGGGCCAAAGGGCAGAGTTTTGTAGCATAATCTGTTAAAAAATGTATTTAGCTATATAAGCCTTAATAAACAAAAGGATGAGTTTGAAACCATAGTTTTATGAAGGTAAAGAATTAGATATTTATAAAATTTACATTGCATTTTTAAGGTTTCTTTTTTCTTTTTTCCTGCTCCTGCTTAAAAAATTATTACTGATCATCAAGAAAAAGCACTCAGAGTGCAGTATTTTATGCTAACACTATTTGAAAGTATTGGATACCAATATAGCTATAAACTGAAATGAACTGGGAAAATGGGCCTAATTGCTCAT
>NW_007728067.1:0-601 GCF_000696425.1 Galeopterus variegatus | reverse complement strand
GAGCATGCATATGACCAGTTAGATTTATTACTATTACTATTTGTTACTTTCAAATTATATGTATAAAATAAGCAACATTTGTTACATTTATATTATTAAATTCCTGTATTTTAAAAGTTCTCTGTTATGTTTTAAAAATACCAAAGTGTAGAGAGCAGTAATTATACACAAAAAAATGTTTAGACCAATCTAAACTTAAAACAAAATATTTCTTGCCATTTGAGATTACTTCAGTTTTTTTATATTACAAATCCACTTAAGTTAGCAATCATCAAAACTATTCAAAGATATAAGACTTTATGTCATGTTAATGCAGTGCGAGGACTGACAACATCCTGACTGAAAGTGTACTAAATAGAGATAGAGATTACCTGTTTTAATGGTTTCCCAATAGACTGTAACTATCACTGATTAGGTCTGGTCATTATCTTCTGCAATATAACAACTTTGCTGTTCGTTTTACTGTGGCCTCAGTAAAGATAAATCTACATTATAGAAAAATAATAATGATAAAAAAATAATGGCAGAAATGGTATTTCAAGGGCCGGCCCGGTGGCGCACTGCTACAGTGCGCCGCTTGGGAGCGCAGCGGTGCTCCCGC
>NW_007728066.1:338080-338771 GCF_000696425.1 Galeopterus variegatus | reverse complement strand
TCAAATTTTCTCGCATCCACTTGGTATTTTAAACAGACTTCTAAACTCTCTTTTAGTCTCATTTATGTAATTTTTTTTTTTTTTTAAAGGATGACCGGTAAGGGGATCTCAACCCTTGGCTTGGTGTTGTCAGCACCACGCTCAGCTAGTGAGCAAACCGGCCATCCCTATATAGGATCCGAACCCGTGGCCTTGGTGTTATGAGCACCGCACTCTACCGAGTGAGCCATAGGCCGGCCCATCATTTATGTAATTTTTTCACAAAATTTTATGATAAAATTTTATGCTTCTTTCTTAAAAGGAAGAAAATCTCTCCATCTTTTTGAAAAGGCTTGCATACTTTGCTTTACAATGTAAATTTGTTATCTTGCTTTCCTTAAGGCAGGGTGAGGCCTCACCAGTAAGTCTTTTTGAAAAAAACAAACAAACAAACAAACAAAAAAACAAAACAACAAGGGCCGGCCCGTGGCTCACTCGGTAGAGTGCGGTGCTGATAACACCAAGGCCGCGGGTTCGGATCCTATATAGGGATGGCCGGTTCGCTCACTGGCTGAGCGTGGTGCTGACAACACCAAGCCAAGGGTTGAGATCCCCTTACCGGTCATCTTTTAAAACAAAACAAAACAAAACAAAACAAAAAAACCGCAATCTAAACCTGACTGTCCTTTTTACTAGTAAGCTTTATTTACAT
>NW_007728066.1:332157-332873 GCF_000696425.1 Galeopterus variegatus | reverse complement strand
CTGGAATAGTGCGTGATCGCATTAAACAACTGCAAGAGGATTTGGAAAAAAGAAGAAAACAGTTGGCTGACAATCCCCTCTGGACTGGGCTCAATGGATTTTCACCTTACCTCTTACCTTTATTAGGTCCTCTTATAGCTTTACTTCTTTTGCTGTCCTTGGGGTCTTTCCTTTTTAATAAGGTCACTACCTTTATTAAGGAACAGATAGAGGCTATTCAAGCACAGCCCGGTCAGATTCATTATCAACGACTGGAAATGGAACATTCCTCTAATGAGCAACATCAATCTGCTCACCCTTCAAAAAATAGAGCTGGATAGTCAAAGACGGGTAATGAGGATGTTATTCTGCAGCAACCTAAGACAGGGATATCTGTCCAGCTACAGTTATTCCCAATGACGGGTAAGCTGTTATAGAATTGAACATCCCAACCTAAGCCAGACACAGCTCTTATTATGTTGGGCTATGTTTCCATTTCTCATATAAGAAAAAAAAGGGGGATATGTTGGGGGCCTGAAGCTCCACACCCCTTCTTGTGAGACCGCTCCTACATGACAATCTGCTCAGATGGCCATGCTTTATTCTTTAACTGCCTTGAAATCTGCTTATGCCAGAAACTGATTGCTCCTGGCTATGCAAGTTAATTTTGCAAGTGACCGTTATCCTTTTCCAGAAACTGTTTAACCATAAACATTCTGGGCGGCAACCTTTACTTT
>NW_007728066.1:328714-332147 GCF_000696425.1 Galeopterus variegatus | reverse complement strand
TGCATTCCTGACTCTTTACAATATGCCTGCTTTTTCCTATATAAGATGTAACCTAAGAATCAATAAACGAGACTTGATCAGAATACTGTCTTGTCTCCCATCTCTCGCGTCTCTTGTTCCATCCCATTCCCACTCCCCCCTCCAGGGTCTGCATGAATATCTCGCGGGTCAGGACACATCCTCACCAATAGTTGTTTTTTAAAATATAGCAGCCATTCTAATGGGTGTGAGGTGATATTTTGTTGTGGTTTTGATTTGCATTTCCCTAATTATTAGTGATTGATAGACTTTGGATATGTCATCTCCCCAAAGCTCATGTCGAAATATGATCCCTGATGTGGCAGTTTTGGGAGCTGTTTAGGTCATGGGGGCTGGATCTCTCATGAACAGATTAATAACCTAGGGAGAGGTTAGTGAGTGAGTTCTCACTATTAGTTCTCAGGAGAGCTGGTTGTTTAAAGGAGCCTGGCACCTCCCCTTTCTCTCTCTCTTGCTTCCTCTTGCCATGTGATCTGCTTGTACCCACCGGCTGCCTGCTGCTTTCTGCCATGAGTAGAAGCAGCCTGAGGCCCATGCCAGATGCAGCTGTCCCACAACCATAAGCCAAATAAACCTCTGTTCTTTATAAATTACCCAGTTTTGGGTATTCTGTTATAAGCCACAGAAATGGACTAATACAGTGATGATCAGCAACTTTTCATATTTGAGGGTACTTCAAACAGTTCATGAAAAGATTCGTATTATCTTTTAATTCTATTGTTCTGTAAACTTTAGAAGTACCCTCTTACTTGTTGGCCATTTGTATATCTTCTTTGGAGAGATGTCTGTTCAAGTCCTTTGCCCACTTTTTAATTTTGTTATTTTGTTGTTGTTGTTGAATTGCAGTTTTTTTTTTTTAATGTATTCTGGATATTAACCCCTTCTCACATACATGGTTTACAAATATTTTCTCCCATTGTGTATATTGTCTTTTCACTCTGTTGATTGTGTCCTTAGATGCACATGACCAGCTCTTTTGAAGCCTCTCTGTTTTCTCATTTAAACTTTCTTTTGATATTTCTTTTAACCTGATTTCTCTATCTCAATATTATGATGAGGACTTAGAGATAGGAGGAGGTGGTAAGATTAATGCTGGCTTCCAATCTTTGGGTCCCTGAACCAGATCCCATTCATTCATTATCTACCTGTGTATTCATTCATTCATTCATTCAGTAAACACTTACAGAGGGACAAAGTAGAATTCTGGAATCAAACAGACCTGGCTTTGAATTCTGGCTTTGTAAGCTTGGTACCTATGTGATTTTGGACAAGACGACTTTTCTGAGAGTTGGTTCTCTATAAAGCAGGAAGAAACTGGAAATGTAGTCAGAAGAGAATACTTGAAACTACCCTTCAGGGTTGTTGGAAAAATTAGAAGCACCATGCCAAGGGCTCACCCTGGGTGGACATTCAATAAATGGTAGCAATTGGAATTTCTCAGTGGCCAGCACTGGGTGGATGCTGCCCTTCCTCTAGGTCCCTTGAGTCCCAGGATCAGAAAACCAATGCTTTCTCGAAGTCCAGCTGCAGTTTATTTGGCCAAGGTATCATTAGCTGTTGACAAATCTAAGCAGAACTCTGTTTGGCCAAGCTTCTCCCCATAGTGACAGTGCCAAAGTGTCCCTCTTGCCTTATGTTCTGACCTTGGAGGCTGGGAGGCAGGGAGGAGCAAAAGGAGGCCTGTGTTTGTGAAGAGCGGAGACTTTTGGGAAAGCCCTTTCACTGAAAACAGATTGAATCAAATTGTCCTGAATCAGGTGGTGATAACGGCTGATGGAGCTGGACACAGTGTTTGTATGAATCATGGGTCCCTCTGACTAGGAGCGAGGCAATCTCGATCCTTATTGGGAGAAACGGGTCCTTCCCCTCCTGACAAAGCATCCTCCTCTCCTGGAAGCCTCTGAGCAGCTTCCGAGTGGATGAGGTGAGGCGGGGCTGGGGTTTGGACCCCACTCCCAATCCTGGCTCTGCTCCTCGCTGGCTGTGTGACCTGCTCCTGTTCTTTGAGTCCCAGTTGCCTCTTCTGTAAAATGAGCATAAGAAAAATCCCTGGAAGGTGTGAGGTTTGTGTGAGAGGATAGATGAAGAGTAGCTGGCACACAGTAGGTCCTGAAGCAGCGGTGGGCTCCCTCCTTCCCCCTTTCCTCTTCAGCCTCACTTTCCTACTCTGCTCTCGAATGTCCCCACATGAAGGAAGGCGCGCACCCCTCCTGTCGAAACATCCTCTGGCTCCTCCCCCCCTCCCCCCAGCTGAATAGAGCCTCGACTTCTGGAATGTGTTGCCACCTCCTTTTCCACTCCACAAAAACTCTCCCCATCCCTCAAGAGCAGATCACACCTGCCACCCTTGCCTAATGTCACAGACCATCTTGACTACACTGTCCATAGAACCCCTTTTAGGACATACTGCCTGCTCTGGTTTCTGGCCCAAACTGTACTTCTGGTGGTAAACATTTGTCCCTGGCAGGTCCCCAACTAGACTGTGAGAGTCTGGAGAGCAGAGCTGGGATCTGGGTCACCTCCCTTGGTTGGTAGTTCAATGGGTACTGCAGCCTAGCACTCTCCTCAGAACAGGGGTCTAGAAGACAGTGATGGCAGACAGACAGACCATACCTGAGTGACAGGTAGACCCACTAGATCCCTTTATCAAGCCTCCAGTACTCTACCCCTCCCCACCCCATACACACATACTGACCTGCTTAGTTCAACAAGATGTCAAAGCGGAGCCTCTTACCATTTAATCTGCAAAGCATACAGGTCTCTAGGGCAGAGGGGCATTCTCACTCTGCATGCTGGTCCCCAACCGACACCCTTAACACTCCATACGTGTGCCCTTAAGGAAGCAGAGGAAGATATCCTGATAGTTATTTTTATTTTTATTTTTTTCCTTTTTGTCTTTTTTTGTGACTGGTAACGGGATCGCAACCCTCGGTGTCGCGTCCGTACCGCGACTGGCAACGGGATCGCAACCCTCGGTGTCGCGCCCGCACCGCTCAACCAGTGAGCTGACCGGTCTCTATATGGGATCCGAACCCTCGGCAGGAGTGCTGCCGTGCTCCCAAGTGCTGCACTCTACCGAGTGCGCCACCGGGCCGGCCCCTGATAGTTATTTTTATTTTTATTTTTTTTCCTTATACAAAGATGACTGACTGGTAACGGGATCGCAACCCTCGGTGTCGCGCCCGCACCGCTCAACCAGTGAGCTGACCGGTCTCTATATGGGATCCGAACCCTCGGCAGGAGTGCTGCCGTGCTCCCAAGTGCTGCACTCTACCGAGTGCGCCACCGGGCCGGCCCCTGATAGTTATTTTTATTTTTATTTTTTTCCTTTTTGTCTTTTTTTGTGACTGGTAACGGGATCGCAACCCTCGGTGTCGCGCCCGCACCGCGCTCA
>NW_007728066.1:324205-328704 GCF_000696425.1 Galeopterus variegatus | reverse complement strand
TTTATTTTTATTTTTATTTTTTTTCCTTATACAAAGATGACTGCAGGACCAGCCTGTGGCTCACTCGGGAGAGTGCGGTGCTGATAACACCAAGGCCACGGGTTTGGATCCCTATATAGGGATGGCCGGTTAGCTCACTGGCTGAGCGTGGTGCTGACAACACCAAGTTAAGGGTTAAGATCCCCTTACCGGTCATCTTTAAAAAAAAAAAAAAAAAAGATGACCGGTAAGGGGATAGGGGATCTTAACCCTTGACTTGGTGTTGTCAGCACCACGCTCTCCCAAGTGAGCTAACCGGCCATCCCTATATAGGGATCCAAACCCGTGGCCTTGGTGTTATCAGCACCGCACTCTCCCGAGTGAGCCACGGTCAGGCCCCTGATGGTTCTGATCAGAGTTCTGGAATAATAGAGCTCGAAAAGAGGCTAGCGATTATCCAGATCAATTTTCTTTCTTTTTTTTTTTTTTGGCAGCTGGCTGGTAAGAGGATCCGAACTCTTGACCTTGGTGTTACCAACACCATGTTCTAACCAAATGAGCTAACCGGCCAGCCCCCAGACCAATTTTCTCATTTCCTACTGAGGAAGCTGAGGCTCTGAGAAGTTAAGAGACTTTCTGAAGGTCACACACATTTGGCACATCCTGGACTAGAACTCAGGACTCTTCCTCTATTCATTTCACTTTAAGCATTCAGCCCACAATAATGAGTCTCCACTGTGGGCCAAACCCAAGCCAGGCATTTGTTTACTCCTCCTTGCATTTAACTCTCACCAAACTGCTTGAGGTTGATATTATTATCATTGAACAAAGGGACAAATTCAGGCCTCAGAAAAGGGAAATGATTGTCCCAAGGCCTCACAGCTAGTAAGTGGCCAAGTCAGGACTTGAACCCAGATCCTTCAACTGCCAGTTCAGCACTCTTTCCACAAACCCTGCAGCCCCTCCTTGGCAATACCAAAAAGTTGCTGATGGTGCTGGCACCCACACCAAGCAGACAGGAAAAGGTCAGGGTTAAGACCCCCTGGAGATGCTGGGTGCACAGGTGATGGCGAGGGGCCAGAACAGTGGCCTTCTAGCAGAAATGGCCCTGCTTTGTGTAACATGCACGTAAGATCTCATATTGCTCAGGAATGCTGCAGGACAACTGCCTGGCTTGGTATGGTGGAGAGTAGGTAGAGTCCTGACAAATAAGGCTTCCTAGTAGCAGTGGGGTCCCATGCCCCCAGTCCTGGCTTAGCTCACACTGCCTGCTGGATGTCTCCTACAATGCAAGATTATCCATACCCAGCTCTAAGGCCAATACTTTTACCTTCACTGAGTCTTGGTTTCCCAACCTCAAATAGGATGGTGGTATATGTGAAGGTTTTTTTCCTGAAACACCACTTTATGGAGGTCAAGTCTCCATTAAAATACCTTTAGTCCCCACATCCGCTTCATAATAACAGTGCTATTTGCTATTAAGCACCTACAACATTCTGGAACTTAGTTACATCCTTGCAACACCCATTTGCACAGAGAGGTTAGGTCAGTTGCCCTAGGTCACACAGCTAATAAATGGCAGAGCTGTGATTTAATCTCAGGATTATCCAATTCTAAATCCAGGGCTCTTTTCATAACATCACAATATCTTTGTTATTTGCTATTCAAAGTCTTTCCTCTGTAACCTGCCTTAACTTCCCTTTCCAAAGCCAGCATCATTCAAAAAGGCCTAGTCATTTGTCCCCTCTATGTTTACAGGTGTGTTCCTGGTGGTATTTCATTACTGGCTTTTATCACTGAGTGAGAGTCTAGCAAAATCTCAAGTGGTCAGAATGTATTAATTCAACTTTCATTCACTCAACAAATATTTACTGAGCACTTGCTATGCCTTAGGCACTACGCTGGACAATGGGAACAAGGAAACTACAGTTTGGTGAATGAGGTAGACTATCAAATAATGACAAAAATAAATATGCAATTAAAAACCATGGTAAGTGCTAGGATCCACATTGAGTGGGTCGGGGATATTTACCAACTCCTAACCCAGCCCCACCCATCAAAGAAGTGCTCATTCCAATCTGGATTCCCCCAATATTTGCCTTGCCAGCTTCCTGAAGAGCCTCTTGAGTTGTTAAGGTTCTACCTGTAGCCCAAGACCTATTTGAGGTTGGAAGCACAGAGAGGCCGAAGTTTCCTATTTCTCTTAAGTTTCTTCCTTTAAATTAGTCCTTTGGACCCCCAGGTAGTAAATTCTATCCTACGAGACGTTCGTTCAAAGTCCTAGTAGCAGCTGGAGATTGGAAGTGGGTCTCTGGCAAGGGAAGCCAAATTGGGGGAAGGAGAAGTAAGTCCTGCTGGGTGGGAGAGCTTAGGGTCCAGGAACTTTTTGACAGTCTATGAAAACTCTTGAGATCTGAAAGAAAACTTACAGTGGTACTATAAGTTTAATATAAACTTACATAGTATAACTTAATATAGTAAATAAGTATAAACTTATATAGAAAAAAGTTATAGGGGTACTATAAATTTAATATACACTTTTATAGTGACAGTATAAACTTAAAAAATTTTAAAAATCAAATTATAAAATAAAAAACATAAACTTAATTAATTAAATGTCTCCAACCAAGAAGGAACATGTCAGTGCAACTCAATTCAATGTGTAAAGTTTATTTACTGTGGGATGGACATTTTAATAAGGGATGTCAGGTGGGGCTGCCAAAAATAAGAGGACCAGGCCCTAGGAAAGCCTTAACAGGGCCTCTGATGATCCCTCTGTGGACAGAAATCTCCCAGCTGGAGGGCTGGCCCGTGGATCACTCAGGAGAGTGCGGTGCTGATAACACCAAGGCCACGGGTTCGGGTCCTATATAGGGATGGCCGGTTGGCTCACTGGCTGAGCGTGGTGCTGACAACACCAAGCCAAGGGTTAAGATCTCCTTACCGGTCATCTTTGTTTTTGTCTTTTTTGTCTCTTTTTTTGTGACCAGCAACAGATCGCAACACTCAGTGTCGCGCCCGTATCGGACCGGGACCGGCAACGGGATCGCAGCCCTCGGTGTTGCCCCCGCTCCTCGCTCAGCCAGTGAGCGGCCGGTCTGTATGTGGGACCCGACCCCTCGGCGGGAGCGCCAGCGCGCTTCACAAGCGGCGCACTGTAGCAGTGTGCCACCGGGCCGGCCCACCGGTCATCTTTTATAAAAAAAAAAAAAAAAAAAAAAAGAAAGAAAGAAATCTCCCAGCTGGTCTGGACCAGCCTGACCAGGTAAGCTGCCTGGTGTTGGGCTGGCTGGGCCATGACTTCAAGACTTTGTTTTGTGTTTCCTTGCAGGAGTCAGGGTGGGTCTGGCGATAAGATACAAGCCCTGGGACAAGCTGTCCCCCACCTCCCCATTACAATGTCACTTCACAAAGGCACTACAGGAGGCAGGCGGCCCCCCACAGGGGCAGCTGTGGGGAAGGGTGGGGTGGGGGCGTGGTGGAGGGGGGCAGGGCAGCCCAGCCACCACAACCTCCCCACCTAACAGGTGGGACATGCCACTGCCACGTGCCAGACTCAAGCACAGCTCCCTGAACAAAGGCCTGACCACGCAAGAACTTGTGCTGTCCTGACTGGGGGTGTTTGTGACTACTAAGTTGTCTTGGGTCACATCTTCATATTTCACCTTCAGTCTGGCTTTGCCTAATCTTATTCTAGATTTCTAGTGTATGATGTAATTCTCATAAGCCCTCCAAGTGAGGGCTTTTTTTTTTTTTTTTTAAAGATGACCGGTAAGGGGATCTTAACCCTTGACTTGGTGTTGTCAGCACCACGCTCAACCAGTGAGCTAAGCGGCCATCCCTATATGGGATCCGAACCTGGGGCCTTGGTGTTATCAGCACCACACTCTCCCGAGTGAGCCACGGCCTGGCCCCGAAACTTATGACTTTAATAATTATTTAAAACTTCCCTAAGATTAAGACTCTATAAACAAAGTTGATACAATGACAGGCTGGGGAGAAAAATATATGGGACTTCTATAACAAACACAAATTGCTATATATAAAATATTAAAACTCCTACAAATCCCTAAGAAGATGGCCAAAAGTCCAATAGAAAAAGGATTTGAACAAGCAATCTGCAGAAGAAATCAAATGACCAAAAAACATGAAAAACTACTGAATTTTGGTAATAGTCAAATAAAGCATTATTTGCTTATCAGATCGGGAAAAAATCTTAAAAAGAGGGTGGGGGGAAATAGGCCAACTTTTGAGTGGGAATATAAACTTGTACAACTTTTCTGGAAATAATTTAGCAGTAACCACCCCAATTTTTAAAAAAAATTCCTTTGACTCAGGAATCTTCCTTCTAGGAAATCTATCCTACAGACTTATTCAAATGTCCAAATATTTTTTTTACAAGGGTATTCATTGAAACTTTATTTTTTATTTATTTTTTAAAAAGATGACCAGTAAGGGGATCTTAACCCTTGGCTTGGTGTTGTCAGCACCACGCTCAGCTAGTGAGCAAACCGGCCATC
>NW_007728066.1:314695-323523 GCF_000696425.1 Galeopterus variegatus | reverse complement strand
GCAACCCTCAGTGTTGCCCCCGCACCGGGCCGGGGACCGGCAACGGGATTGCAACCCTCAGCGTCGCCCCCATGCCTCGCTCAGCCAGTGAGCGGGAACCGGTCTGTATGTGGGATCCGAACCCTCGGACGGGAGCGCCACCGCGCTTCCCAAGCGGCGCACTATCCAGTGCGCCACCGGGCCGACCCGAAACTTTATTTTTAATAGTCAATAATTACATATATAAATTACAATGAACGATGAAGAAGAAAAGAGGCAAGGAAAGGAGAAAAAAAGAAAAAAGTGACTCCATCTTATTTTATTTTTTTTAACTTAATTGATTTGTTCTCTTCAGGATACCCATTACTTACAAAAACATAGATGACACTGTTTAGAGAAATACTGGGAAAATGGGATGGTTGTTAATCCGTTGTATTTTAAACAAATAGGAATTATTTACAAGTTGAGTCGTCTACATTAGACCGGCCATAAATATTGTAAAAGGCCTGAAACCATTATTCAGTATGTCATAGTCAGTTACCATTCCATCTTTGTGCAACATTTGGAATTTGTTTACTGCTTAGACTTTCCTGAACTTACACTATAAAACCTCCTTGCTTTTTCTGCTTGTTGGACAGATTTCTCACACTGAGAGCTGGTCTATCCAGTTTGCAAATCTAAATAACAGCCTCACTGGGCCGGCCTGTGGCTCACTCAGGAGAGTGTGGTGCTGATAACGCCAAGGCCCCGGGTTCGGATCCCATATAGGGATGGCCGGTTTGCTCACTGGGTGAGCGTGGTGCTGACAACACCAAGTTAAGGGTTAAGATCCCCTTACCGGTCATCTTTTTAAAAACAAAAACAAAAACAAAAACAAATAAATAAATAACAGCCTCATTTAGATTGCCTTACAGACTGAAGTGTTTTGCTTCAGTATGAGATACAGTCAGCCCTCTGTATCTGTGGGTTCTGCATGTGTAGGTTCAACCAGCTACACATTAAAGATATCCAGAGGGCTGGCCAGTTAGCTCATTTGGTTAGAGCACGGTGTTATAACACCAAGGTCTAGGGCTCAGATCCCCATATCGGCCAACTATAAAAAAAAGAACAAACTTAGTTAAGAGGAAAAAAATTCCACAATGGGCCGGCCCGTGGCTCACTCGGGAGAGTGTGGTGCTGATAACACCAAGGCCACGGGTTCGGATCCCATATAGGGATGGCCGGTTTGCTCACTGGCTGAGCGTGGTGCTGACAACACCAAGTCAAGGGTTGGGATCCCCTTACCGGTCATCTTTTGAAAAAAAAAAAAAAAATTCCACAAAGTTCAAAGAAGTGAACTTTGAATTTGCTGTGCACTGACATGTTGGCATTGTATTAGGTATTATAAGTAATCTAGAGATTATTTAAAGTATATGGTAGGATGTGTGTAGGTTATATGCAAATACTCCACCATTTTATATATAAGGGACTTGAACATCAGAGGATTTTGGTATCCAAGGGGGGTCCTGGAATCAATCCCCCACAGATATCAAGGGAGGACTGTACTGTGCAGCCATTAAAAAGAATGGCCTATATGAAAGGACATGGAAAAATCTTCACAATGTACTATTAAATAAACAAAGCAAAGTGATCCTATTTTTGTAATTAAAAACAGCAACAAAAACTCTAAGTGTGTATCAGTTAGGGTTCTTTATCTCCCTCCCCCCTTTTTTAAAAAAATGACCAGTAAGGGGACCTTAACTCTTGACTTGGTGTTGTCAGCACTACGCTCTCCCGAATGAGCATCCGGCCATCCCTATATAGGGATCTGAACCCATGACCTTGGTGTTGTCAGCATCACACTCTCCCAAGTGAGCCATGGGGCGGCCCCTTTAATTTTCATCTTATTTTTATTTATTCTTTTTCAGGCTAGTCAAGTGAAGCAGTGGGAGTGAAGGCACAAAGAAATCTGTAATTAGTTATAAACACCACTGCACTTGGACCAGCCGCAGCTCAGGTTCTTAATTGCAAGTAACAGATCTTACATTAGCTAGTTTTAGCAGAAACAATTCATTAAGCCTTTTCAATAATCCCTGGGACAGCCAGAGTTCAAGATTAGAGACGCTGGTACCATTAACAGTACTTAAACCAGACCCCAAGACTTCTCTAGCAAAGACCCAACTGCCACAATTTCTGGGTACAGACATCACAGTCTATGCCCATAACATCAACATTAGGTACCTGGACTTCCTTTATGGCAACCCCTGAGAAGCTATGTTAGTCAGGGTTCTCCAGAGAAACAGAATATGTACACACACATAAATATACACTGATATATATATATATCTGTGTATACATATAAATACCTATGCGGGTACTTCAAAAAGCTTGTGGAAAAAAATGGAATTAAAAGATAATATGAATCTTTCTATAAGCTTTTAGAAGAGCCCTCATGTATATGAAGAGATTTATTATGGGAATTGGTTCACGCAATTTTGGAGGCCAAGGAGTCCCACCATCTGCTGTCTGCAGTCTGGAGAGCCCGGAAAGCTGGCAGTGTGATGCAGTCTAGCCTGAAGGCCTGGGAATCAGAGAGCTGGTGGTAAATCCCAGTCCAAGTAGGAAGGCCTGAGAAGGGGTGGGGTGAGGGGTGCTGGTGTAAGTCCCAGAGTCTGAAGGCCTAAGAACCAGGAACTCTTTTCCTAGAAGCAGATTGACAGAAAATAAAAAGTAAAAGAAGAAAAGCACCAGAAACTCTGATGTCCCAGGGAAAATGATAGATGTCTCAGCTCAGGAAGAGAGAGTCAGGATTTGCCCTTTGTGATACTGAAAAATATATACCTGTATTTGGTCTTTATCCTATTTCCTGGTCCCCAGTTCCTAAAACTCTTGGAATCTCCACAGTGGTAAGAGTATCTTCTGTATGCCAATGAGATGACTGGTGGTGGGTAACTCCTGGATCACTTCAGATGGGGGCTGGTCACTAGAAAGGCCAAGCCACGATTACAGGGTTGGGACTTTCAGCTCCACGTAATCCCCTGACATCTGGGGAGGGGAGAGGGGCAGGTTAAGTGGATCACCAATGGCCAAGGATTTAATCAATCCTGCCTATGTAATAAAGCTTCCATAAAAACCCCAAAGGACTGGCAGGGTTTGGAGAGCTTCCAGATGGCTGAACACACAAAGATGCCTGGAGGGTGGCTGCAGGGGAGGGCATGGAAGCTCCGTGGCCCCTCATGCCTTGCTATGCAATCTCTCCCATCAGTCTGCTCATATACAATATCCTTTATATTCTTTATAATAAATGGGTAAATGTGAGTAAGGTGTTGCCCTGAGTTCTGCAAGCTGTACCAGCAAATTGATCAAACCTGATAAGGGGTTTGTTGGGAACCCCAATTTACAGCCAATCTGTCAGAAGTGGTGGGTAGCCTTGTGAAACTGAGCTCTTACCCTGTGGGATCTAATGCTATTCCCAGGTAGATAGTGTCAAAATTGAATTGAATTATAGGACACCCAGCTGGTGCCCACTGGGAGAACTGCTTCATTTGTGAGGAAATACCCCACACATCTGGTGTCAGAAGACAAGAGAAGAGAAAGAGTAGGAAAAACAGAGTTTATTTTTTTGTTCTATTTGGGCCCTCAACGCATTGCACGATGCCCACATTAGTGAGGGCAGATTTTCTTTACTCAGTCTGCTGATTCAAATGCTAATCTCTTCTAGTAACACCATTACAGACAAATCCAGAAATAATGTTTCCCAGGATATCTGGGCATCTATTAGCCCAGTCAGCTTGAATGTAAAATCCACCAACACAGAAACCAGCTGCGTCTGTAGCCACAATTGCTAAAAGATGGATAACACATGGTCCCTGCTTCCTCATGTTGCTCTTTTTAAAGTCTTACATAGTTATTTCTAAACGGTAGAGCCTCAGCCAGATGCCTGAGCTGTAGCAGCAAGGGAAAACAAATTCTAGCTCATCTCTTGGTAAGATGAACCTCCATAATGTGAGAAATGCCCCCTGTTTTAGTCCATTTTGTATTGCTATAACAGAAATACCTGAGACTGGGTAATTTATAAGGAAAAGAGGTTTATTTGGCTTACGATTCTGGGACAGCTGTATCTTGCATGGGCCTCAGGCTGCTTCTACTCATGGCAGAAAGTGGCATACAGCCGACGGGTACAAGCAGATGACATGGTGAGAGGAAACGAGAGAGGGAGCAAGAGAGAGAGAGAAGGTGCCAGGGTCTTTGTAAGCAACAAGCTCTGGTGGGAACTAATAGAGCGAGAACTCACTCCCCCCCCCAGGGAGAGCATTAATCCATTCATGAGGGATCCGCCCCGATGACTCAATCAGTTTCCAACACTGCCACACTGGAGATCAAATTTCCACATGAGTTTTGGAGGGGACAACAAATCCTAACCCCCCAAATAGAAAAGCTATTCAAAAGGTACACAAAGCGGGGCCGGCCCGTGGCTCACTCGGGAGAGTGCGGTGCTGATTACACCAAGGCCCCGGGTTCGGATCCCATATAGGGATGGCCGGTTCGCTCACTGGCTGAGCGTGGTGCTGACACCACCAAGTCAGGGGTTAAGATCCCCTTACCGGTCATCTTTTTAAAAAAAAAAAAAAAAAAAAAGGTACACAAAGCATGACACATGTTTACTACACTCCTCCCCCTGGCTGTCCAGCATCAACACCCTTCTTTCATACTTAAATTTCCAAAACAATAGCAACAGACTCTTCTTACTTAACAATTCAATTATCCTGTGTACATGGGATACTAAAAAAAGGATTAACGCAAATGTAGAAGAAAACAGCACTTATTTGGGAAACAAAATTGCAACTTGGATACACCGTATCAGGGCAGCCCTGAACAGTACTCTGTAAGGCAATCACAGGAAAGGTTTTTTATAGGTGATTTCCACAAAATGTTTCTTGGAGGCAGTTCATTGGCTGGGCAGAAATCCTAAATTGCAAACCCATTCTGATTGGCTAGTCAATTAAGGTACTTCCAGCTGACACATGTTGGATGCTGGCAGATACTGATGTCAACTGTTATCCAAGTCTATTGAAACATCTTGTGGTCTGACCTTTTGCAGGTGTAAGTGCAATCCTCTCACAATCTGACTCCACTTTAAATGCTTAGCCTTAATTATTTTATTTTCTTTTAACCCAAAAGGAGGACACTTGAAAGTCATGAGTTTCTTTTTAAATTTTTTTATTATTTTTTTTTCTTTTCTTTTTTTTCTAAAAGATGACCGGTAAGGGGATCCTAACCCTTGACTTGGTGTTGTCAGCACCACGCTCAGCCAGTGAGCGAACCGGCCATCCCTATATGGGATCCGAACCCGGGGCCTTGGTGTTATCAGCACCGCACTCTCCCGAGTGAGCCACGGGCCGGCCCCTAAATTTTTTTATTTTTACCTTTTTAATTTTATTTATTTTATCAATACACAATGTAGGTGATTTTCATATCCCTTTACTGATTCCTCCCTCCCTGCTCCATCCCCCCTCCCACCCATCAACATCATATCTGTTCACTTGTCTTAACAAGTTCAAGGAATTGTGATTGTTGTGTCTTCTTCCCTGTACCACCCCATTTGTTTGTGTATTTATTTATTTATTTTTAACTCCCACAAATAAGTGAGAACATGTGGTATTTCTCTTTCTGTGCTTGACTTATTTCACTTATTTTTTTCTAAGTCCATCCATGTTGCTGCAAATGGTAGTAATTCATTCTTTTTTTATAGCAAAGTAGAATTCCATTGTGTAGATATATCACAAGTTCTGTATCTACTCATCTGACAATGGACATTTGGGCTGGTTCCAACTCTTGGCTATTGTAAATAGTGCAGCAATAAACAATGGAATACAGGTATCCCTTCGGCATGATGATTTCCATTCCTCTGGGTATATCACCAGCAGTGTATAGCGGGGTCATATGGTAGATCTATCTGTAATTGTATCAACCCCTTGCTTTTCTAATATAGACACCTAAAGCTATACATTTCCTTTGGAGGGCATGTGTCTTCATCCCACATGTTTTAAAAATTTTTCTGAAATTTGTTGAGATTCAATGAACAAACCATGGCCCAGAATATGGTCTATATTGATGGACATTCCATGTGCATTTGAAGAGAATGTGTATTTTGCAGTTGCTGCGTATATTATTTTATAAATGTCAATTATGTCAATTGTTCAAATCATCTACATGCTTTTTGATTTATTATCTGAGACAGGGGTATAAAAATCTCCATCTAGGGCCGGCCTGTGGCTCACTCGGGAGAGTGCAGTGCTGATAACACCAATGCCACGGGTTCGGATCCCACATAGGGATGGCCAGTTGCTCACTGGGTGAGCGTGGTGCTGACAACACCAAGTCAAGGGTTAAGATCCCCTTACCGGTCATCTTTAAAAAAAAAAAAAAAAATCTCCATCTATGGTTTTGGACTTGTTTATTTCTCCCTTTAGTTTTGTCAGTTTTTCTTCATATATTTTTCTCTGTTATTAGGTACAATTAATATTGTTACAGCTTCCTAAAGGATTGACCATTTCATCATTATGATCATGTATTTTGATAATACTCCTCCTCTTGAAGTCTACTTTACCTGATTTTAATATAGTCACACAAGCTTACTTATGCTTACTGCTAGTATGTTATCTTTTGCTATCCTTTTACTTTCAACCTATCTGTGTTCTTATATTTAAAGTACATCTCTTGGCCTGGCCCGTGGTTCACTCGGGAGAGTGCGGTGCTGATAACACTAAGGCCACGGGTTCAGATCCCATATGGGGATGGCTGGTTAGCTCACTGGGTGAGCGTGGTGCTGACAACACCAGGTCAAGGGTTAAGATCCCCTTACCGGTCATCTTTAAAAAAAAAAGTACATCTCTTGTAGATAGCAAATGGTTGGGTCCCCTTTTTTGCTCAGTCATGAAACCTCTTGCCTTTTAATTGGAGTGCTTAGTCCATTTACACTTACTGTAATTATTGATATTGTTGGGTTTACATCTACTGTCTTGCTATTTGTTTTCTATTTGTCCCATCTATATGTTCCTCAATTCCTCCTTCCTTACCTTCTTTTGGGTTAATTGACTAGTATTATTAGTACTCTATTTTATTTATCTTCTCTATTGGCTTTTTAGTTATACCTCTTTATTTTTAGTGGCTGCTCTTGTGATTAAAATATGAAGCCTATATAGAATTATAATATAATTCTATTTTCCTTCCCTTTCCTCTGTCCTTGTTGTCACATGTTTTATCTATACATACATTATAAACCCCACAATACAATGTTATTTTTTAGTTTAACATTATGCTTAGCAAAAAAATCCAGTCACAAAAGACCACATATTATACAATTTCATTTTTATGAGATGTCCAGAATAGGAAAATCTATACAGATAAAAAATAGACTAGTGGTTGCCTATAGCTGTGGAGTAGATGTTGGGGCAAAAAGGAGTGACTACTAATAAGTACAGGCTTTGTTTTTGTTTTGGGTGGGTGTCTTAGTCAGCTTGGTTTGCCATAACAAAATACCATAGACTGGGTGACTTAAATAAGAAATTTACTTTCTCATGGTTTTGGAGGCTGAAAGTCTGAGATAAGGATGCCAGCACGGTCTGGTTCTGGTGAGGGCTTTTAGATAGCCATTTTCTGTGTTCTCACATATTGAAGAGTGAGCAAGAGCAAGTTCTCTGGCATCTCTTCTTATAAGGTACTAATCCCATCTTGAGGGATCCACCCTCATGACCTCACATAAACCCAATTACCTGTGAAAGGCCACATCTCCACATGCCATTACATTGGGGGTTAGAGCTTCAACATAATAATTTGAGGGGGCACACTCTTCAGTCCATAGCAGTGGGTGAAGAAAATGTTCTAAAATTTATTGTGGTGATGGTTGCACAACTCTGGGACTATACAAAACCCATTTAATTGTACACTTTAAACAGGTGAATTATATGGTGTGAGAATTATAGCTCAATAAAGCTGTATTTAAAAATAGTTATCCTTTAAAGAAATTTTTAAAAGAAAAAATAGTTTTTGCATGCACCCACATATTTCTGGTACCTTTCATTCCTTTCTGTAGATCTTTGTTTCCATCTAGTATAATTTCCCTTCAGTGTGAACAACTTCCTTTAGCATTTCTGGAGGTAAAGTTCTCTTAGTGACAAATTCTCTCAGCTTTTGTTTAAATGTCACTATTTCACCTTCATTGTTGATGGATATTTTTGTTGGATATAGAATTCTGGGTTGACAGGTTTTTTTTGTTGTTCTTTTTTTTTTCCTTTTAGCACTTTAAAAATGCAGTTTCGGGCTGGCCCGGTGGTGCACTGCTACAGTGCGCCGCTTGGGAGTGTGGCGGCGCTCCCGCTGAGGGTTCAGATCCCACATACAGACCGGCCGCTCACTGGCTGAGCGAGGTGCAGGCACAACACCGAGGGTTGCGACCCCGTTGCTGGTCCTGGTCCGGTACGGGCTCAACACTGAGGGTTGCGATCCATTGCCGGTCAAGAAAAATGACAAAAAGGAAAAAAAAAATGCAGTTTCATTGTCTGGGGCCTTCATTATTACTTATGAGATATGAGATGTCAACCATCTTTTATATCATTGTTTCCTAGTATGTAACGTGTCTTTTATTTTTTGGCTGCCTTTTTCTCCCTTTAAAAAATTTTCCCAGGGGGGCCGGCCCGGTGGCGCACTGGAGAGTGCGCCGCTTGGGAGTGCGGCGGCGCTCCCGCCGAGGGTTCGGATCCCATGTGGTGACCGGTTCCCGCTCACTGGCTGAGCGTGGCGCGGGCGCGACACCGAGGGTTGCGATCCCGTTACCGGCCAGTAAAAAAGACAAAAAAAAAAATTTTCCC
>NW_007728066.1:313521-314070 GCF_000696425.1 Galeopterus variegatus | reverse complement strand
TTTGTAAAGAATCGGTGAACTGGAAAGAACTATCCAGACATTTATATGGAATAACAAAAGACCATGCATAGCCAAAGCAATGCTGAGCAAAAAAGATAAAGCTGGAGGCATAACACTACCTGACTTCAAACTATACTACAAAGCTATAATAACCAAAACAGTATGGTACTGCCATAAAAACAGACACACCTGATCAATGGAATAGAATAGAGAATCCAGAAATCAACCCACACACCTACAGCCATCTGATCTTTGACAAAGGCACCAAGCCTATACACTGGGGAAGAGACTGCCTCTTTAGCAAATGGTGCTGGGAGAACTGGATATCCATATGCAGGAGAATGAAACTAGACCCATACCTTTCACCATACACTAAAGTCAACTCAAAATGGATTAAAGAATTAAATATACACCCTGAAACAATAAAACTTCTTAAAGAAAACATAGGAAAGACACTTCAGGAAATAGGGCTGGACACAGACTTCATGAATACAACCCCAAAAGCATGGGCAACCATAGGAAAAATAAACAAACAAAAATAAACAAATG
>NW_007728066.1:275822-313511 GCF_000696425.1 Galeopterus variegatus | reverse complement strand
AATGGAATACTATTCAGCTATAAAAACGAATGAAATACTGTCATTTGCAACAACAAGCATGGACGTTGAGAGAATTATATTAAGTGAAACGAGTCAGGCACAGAAAGAGAAATACCACATGTTCTCACTTATTGGTGGGAGCTAAAAATAAATAAATAAATTCACACACACACAAAAAAAAACCGGGGAGGGGGGAGAAGACATAACAACTACAGTTCCTTGAAGTTGATACGACAAGCAAACAGAAAGGACATTGTTGGGTAGGAGGGAGGAGAGGGAGGAGGGAGGGAGGTTTTGGTAAGGGGCAACAATAATCAACCACAATGTATATTGACAAAATAAAATTATTAAAAAAAAAAGTTTTTTTTTTCCCCCAGGGCCAGCCCGTGGCTCACTTGGGAGAGTGTGGTTCTGACAACACCAAGTCAAGGGTTAATATTCCCATACCAGTAATCTTTAAAAAAAAATTTTTTTTTCACCAACATTTAGCATAAAAGTTTTTAAACATATAAAAATGTTGAAATAATGCTACAGGGAATGTATGTACCCACCTAGATTCTACTTTTTACTATGTTGGCTTTATCATACATCTACCCATCCAGTTACCCATTATTCCATTTTTTTCTTTTGATGCAGTTCAAAGTAAGTTGTAGATATCAATACACTTCATCCAGTGGTGTGCTGGTAAACATTTAACAACTGGATCTTTGAAAAAAGAGTTTTGGGCCGCCCTGTGGCTCACTCGGGAGAGTGCGGTGCTGATAACACCAAGGCCACGGGTTCGGATCCCATATAGGGATGGCCAGTTAGCTCACTTCAGAGAGTGTGGTGCTGACATCACCAAGTCAAGGGTTAAGATCCCCTTACCAGTCATCTTTAAAAAAAAAAAAAAAAAAAGAAAAGAAAAAAGAGTCTCAATTTATAATATTTGCCAATTTCCATTGTATAAATACTCTCCCATCATGTCTGATTTCAAGCTATCAATGTGACACCACTGGACAGAGTTGGGAAGAGCTGCTCAATGGTACATCATTATATTGGACGTCCACATGCAAAAGAATAAAGTTGTACCCTTACCTAACGCCATATACAAAAATTAATTCAAAACAGATTAAAGACCTCGTAGTGGACTGAATTATGTCCCCGCAAAACTCACTGAAGTTTCAATTGTGTCCCCCAAGTTTATGTATTAGAATCTTAGCCCCCACTGAGACTGATAAGAGGGTGGGAAATCGTATTATGGTAATTAAAGGTGAAGCCTTAAAGAGGTGATTTAATTATAGGACCCTGCAGTAGTGAATGGATTAAAAATGGTGCTCAGGAGTGTGGGTCTGAGGGCTTTAAAAGAAGAGGAGAGTCTTTCTCGCTCTCTCTGCTTCCACCATCTTGCAATGTGAGACTCCTGGGTCACTGTCACCACCACCAGATGGACTTTGGACTTCCTAGCCTCAAAAATTGTAAGCAATAAATGTTGTTTTTCTTTATAAATCACCCAGTTCCAGGTATTACGTTATAGCAACAAAAATGGACTAATACAGACCTCTGTGTAATATATCTAAAACAATATAGCTCTTAGAAGAAAACATAGGGCAAAATCTTCATGACACTTGATTTGGCAATGATTTCTTGGATATGACACCAAAGGCATAGACAATAAAATAAAAAATATATTAGAGTTCATGAAAATTAAAACATTTTGTGCACCAAAAATATTATCAACAGAGTAAAAAGGCAACTCACAGAATATGAGAGAATATTTGCAAAGCATATACCTGATAAGGGATTAATATCCACAATATAGAGAGAACTGCTAAAACTCAACAACGAAAAGTCAGATTAAAAAATAGGCAAAGGACCTGAATAGATATTTCTCCAAAAAAGATACACAAATGGCCAATAAGCATATGAAAATATGTTCAACATCACTAATTATTAGGGAAATGAAAATCAAAACTACAATGACGGGGCCGGCCTGTGGCTCACTCGGGAGAGTGCGGTGCTGATAACACCAAGGCCACGGGTTCGGATCCCACATAGGGATGGCCGGTTTGCTCACTGGGTGAGCGTGGTGCTGACACCACCAAGTCAAGGGTTAAGATCCCCTTACCGGTCATCTTTAAAAAAAAAAAAAAAAAAAAAAACTACAATGAGATACCACCTCACACACATTAGGATGGCTACTGTCAAAAAAACTGCCCCAAAACGCAAAAAAACAGAAAATAACAAGTGTTAGCAAGAAAGAATAAAATGGAGAAATGAGAATCTTCGTGCACTGTTGGTGGGAATGTAAAATGGTGCAGCTGCTGTGGGAAACAGTATGGTGGTTCCTCAAAAAATTAAAAGTAAAATTACCATATGACTCAGAAATCCAAAAGAATTGAAAGCAGGGTTTCACAGAAATATTTGTGCACTCATGTTCATAGCAGCATTATTCACACTAGCTAAATAAAACACGGAAGCAACCAGACTGTCCATCAGCAGATGAATGGATACACAAAATGTGGTTTATCACGCAGCCTTAAAATGGAAGGAAATTCTGCATTATGCTACAATGGAGATGAACCTTGAGCATATTATGCTAAGTGAAATAAGTGTAACAAAAGGACAAATATTGTTTGATCACACTTATATGAGGTACTTAGAGTAGTCAAAATCATGGAGACAGAAAGAAGTATGGTGGTTGCCAGGGGCTGTGGGAGGGGGGAATGGAGAGTTCTTGTTTAATGGGTATAGAGTTTCAATTTTACAAGATGAAAAGAGTTTTAGAGATGGATGATGGTGATGGTTGCACAACATTATAAATGTATTTATACCACTGAACTGTACACTTAAAAATAGTTAAAATGGGCTGGTCAGGTAGCTCGGTTGGTTAGAGAACGGTATTATAACACCAAAGTCAAAGGTCTGGATCCCCATGCCAGCTAGCCACCAAAAAAAAAAAAAAAGTTAAAATGGTAAATTTTATGTTGTCTATATTTCATCACAATAAATTGAAAAAATAGTACACCATTCTATAGTTTTTTGGTTGGTATTTGTTTTTTGATATTTTTCCATCCTCCAATTTTCAAACTTAAGGTGACTTTATCCCTTTCTCTCTTTTTTTTTTTTTTTTAAAGATGACCGGTAAGGGGATCTTAACCCTTGACTTGGTGTTGTCAGCACCACGCTCACCCAGTGAGCGAACCGGCCATCCCTATATAGGATCCGAACCCATGGCCTTGGTGTTATCAGCACCACACTCTCCCGAGTGAGCCACGGGCCGGCCCTCCCTTTCTATCTCTTGTAAATTGCATAGAGCTGAATTTTATTCTTATTTTTTAAAATACAATCTTATACTCTTTTATTTATTTATTTATTTATTATAAAGAAAATGAAATCTATTGCTTACAGTTTCTGATGCTGGGAAGTCCAAAGTCCATCTGGTGGTGGCGACAGTGACTCAGGGATCTCACACTGCAAGATGGTGGAAGCAGAGAGAGTGAGAAAGACAGACTCTCTTCTTTTTTTTTTTTTAAAAGATGACCGGTAAGGGAATCTTAACCCTTGACTTGGTGTTGTCAGCACCACGCTCAGCCAGTGAGCTGACCGGCCATCCCTATATGGGATCCGAACCCGGGGCCTTGGTATTATCAGCACCGCACTCTACCGAGTGAGCCACGGGCCGGCCCCTAGACTCTCTTCTTTTAAAGCTCTCAGAACCACGCGCTTGACCACCATCTTTACTGCATTCACTACTGCATGGTCCTACAATCCAATCACCTCTTCAAGGCTCCACCTTTCAATTACCATAGTAGGATTTCCTACCCTCTTAACAGTCTCAGTGGGGGCTAAGTTTCTAATACTTAAAACTTGGGAGACGGCCGGCCCGTGGCTCACTCGGGAGAGTGTGGTGCTGATAACACCAAGGCCCCGGGTTCGGATCCCATATAGGGATGGCCGGTTCGCTCACTGGCTGAGCGTGGTGCTGACAACACCAAGTCAAGGGTTAAGATCCCCTTACCGGTCATCTTTAAAAAAAAAAAAAAAAAAAACTTGGTCCCCTAAAACTCATTTCCTTTTCACATACAAATACATTCATTTCATCCCCAAAGTCTTAACTTGTTTCAACTTAAGAGTCTGAAGTTCAAAGTCCCATCTGTGAAATCATTGCAAGTTATCTACTTCCAAGATACAATGGTGGAACAAACATAGGGTACATATTCCCATTCCAAAAGGGAGAAATAGGCCAAAAGAAAGGTGTAACAGGTCCCAAACAAGTCCAAAACCCAGCAGGGCAGGCATTAAATCTCAAAGCTTGTGAATCATGTACCTTGACTCCCTGTTTCACATCCTCTGCACAGTGGTATGAGGGGTTGGGTCCCCAAGTCCTCGGGCAGCTCTGCCCCTATGGCTTTCCTGGTCTCAGGTGATGCTTTAGCTCTCGCAGGCTGCCATTGCACCCTGGTAACTCCACAGGTCTGGGATCTCCACGGTGGTCTTGCTCTCATGGCTCCACTAGACATAGTGCTGATGGGGTTTCTCTGCTGCAACTTCAACCCCACGTTTCCTCTCAGCATTGCTCTAGCGAAGGCTGTCTGTGGTGACTCCACCTCTGTGACAGATCTCTTCCTGGACCCCCAGACTTTTCCATACATCCTCTGAAATCAGGGTGGAGGCTCCCAAGCCTCCACAGCTCTGGCATTCTGCAAGCCTGCAGACCTAACACCATGTGGATGCTACCAAGGCTTCCAGCTTGTATTTTCCAAAGCTGCATGTCCAGCCACACCTGGGGCCAATTTACCCACAGCTGGAGTAGCCAAAGCAGCCAGGGTGCTGGTGCTGGAAGCAGCTTCCCAAGGTGGTCCTGAGCAGTGAGCTTGTGGAGGGCTCCTCAAGCCTATTCCCCAAGACCATTCTGTCTCCCTAGGTCTTTGGGCTTGAAATAGAAGGTTTGGTCCCAGAGGCTTCTGCAATGCCTTCAGGGCCTTTCCCCCTTCTCTTGATAATCCTGTTCTTTTGTCTTAACCTTCTTAGTGCCATTGCATTTTCCTTCTGAAAATGCTCTCTGATTGTCTACCACATGGCCAGGCTGCAAATTTTCCAAAGCTTTACACTCTGCTTCCCTTTTAAATTCTGGCTTTATGTCATGACTTTGCCACCATAACTCAGTGTAGGCTATTACAAGTAGCCATGCAGCTTCTTTAATGCTTTGCTGCTTAGAAATCTCTTCCACTAAATACTCTGGTTCCCAACTCTAAAGTTCCAACTTCCACAAAATCCTAGGGCATGGACGCAGTGCAGCCAAATTCCTTGCCAGCTCACGGCAAGGGTGATCTTTGCTCCAGTTTCTGATAAACTCCTTTTTATTTCTATCTGAGACCTTCTTAGAATGGTTTTTACAGTCCATATTTCTATCAGCTTTCTGCTCGCCACCACATAAACAGTCTCTAGGACATTCCAAATATTCACTAGTCTTTTCTTCTTCTTCTGAGTGCTCCAGACTCCTCCAATCTTTCCTCAACACCTAGTTCCAAAGCCACTTCCACATTTTCAAGTATCTGTTATAAGCAACAACCCACTTCTCTGATACCAATTTTTTGTATTTCTCCATTTATGTTGCTTATAACAAAATACATGGAACTGGGTGATTTATTTATTTATTTATTTATTATTTATTTAAAAAGATGACTGGTAAGGGAATCTTAACCCTTGACTTGGTGTTGTCAGCACCACGCTCACCCAGTAAGCAATTGGCCATCCCTATATGGGATCCAAACCCGGGGCCTTGGTGTTATCAGCACCGCACTCTCCCGAGTGAGCCACGGGCCGGCCCGGAACTGGGTGTTTTATAAAGAAAACAAAATTTATTGCTTACAGTTTCTGATGCTGGGAAGTCCAAAGTCCATCTGCTGGTGGTGACAGTGACCCAGGGGTCTTACATTGCAGGATGGTGGAAGCAGAGCTCATACTCTGTCTTTTAACTGATGAGTTTAGTCTATATATTTTTACTGATTAGTCATATATTTAGAAATATTCTTATTATTTCTATTACCCTATTCCTATTATTTTGCAATTATATTATTCCTGTGCTTTGTTTTTTATTTTTTCCTGCTTTCTTTGGGATTAAATGGAATTTATAAGTTAATTTTTATTTTGTCAAAATAACACATCTTAATAGTCAAAAACAAAATAATACATCTAAATATCCAAATATTCTGAAAGGCTTAAAATAAAATGTAGCAGTTTCCTCTCCCAGCCGCCCCCACTCCCCTAGCAACCCTCAGCATCAGCCATTTCCAACCCCTTTCACCATTTATTTTGGCATTTATATTATCACTGTTTCTAAGTGGAATATCTACACTCATATTTTATTCATTGATTTTGGACATTATCAACTTCCTATTAGAGTATAATTTAAATATAATGTAACTATCCTAGAAGGATTTAGCTTTCTTAAATCAAACATGTTAATGCAACGCTTATGCAAATATTCATAGTTGGGTGTTTGGGGATATGATGATCATGATTTCTTTCTTCGTTTTGTTTTTTTCCTAGAGTTAATAATTGCCTAGTTTTCTCAGTAAGCTTGGTTTTCTTTGTACATATTCCTAACCCTTCTCACACCATCTAAAAACTTCTTGCTACAATTTTCCGAGAGGTTATTCATATCGGGTGATCTGTCATTTCCACGTTGTTTCTTGGAGACCTTTATTTTCCTCCATCCTAGAGACCTCCAGTCTCCGTCAATCCATGCTACTTGCTCTCCAGACCTGCTGCACAGCTATGACCTTGGGACTTCCTTCGTCGTCTTCTTGGAATTCTCTTCACCTTTCTCCTTGATTTACTTCCTTCTTTTGGTGGAGCACATTCGCCAGCACAGGGTGTGGTGATGACAGCTCTCCATGTGTCCGCCTGTCTCATGAGTCATATGGTGCCAGTGTGGAGGCTGCCCTCTTTATCTGGAGCACAGTTGTCATCTTAGGCTCTCCCTGCTTTATCATACTGGAGATTCCCTTCCCTTTGTTTCTGTGTTGGATCTCTTATTTCATGTATCCACCTGCCACAGGCCGGCCCCATCACTGCTCTTTTAAAAGACCAATTAAAATAGCCATTCTTTTCAATGTCTGATAAGATCCTTTCTAGCCTACAGTCTATTATTTTGTTCCTCTTCTCTTTTTTTTTTTTTTAAAAGATGACCGGTAAGGGGATCTTAACCCTTGACTTGGTGTTGTCAGCACCACGCTCAGCCAGTGAGCGAACTGGCCATCCCTATATGGGATCCGAACCCGTGGCCCTGGTGTTATCAGCACCGCACTCTCCCGAGTGAGCCACAGGCCGGCCCCACCTGCCGTTTCTTAATTTACACTCTCATTTTGTTAGGGGACAGCTTCTAACAGCTTGTTGAGAAAGGATGTATGAGGTAAGCTTTTTGAGACTTTGCGGATCTGAAAATGCCTGATTCTGCCTTCACACTGGAATGATCGTTTGGCTGGTGTGTAAGACTGATTTTGTGTTGCTTATAACAGAATACCTGAAACTGGGTAATTTATAAAGAACAGAGGTTTATTTGGCTTATGATTCTAGGACAGCTGCATCTGGCACGGGCCTCAGGTTGCTTCTGCTCATGGTGGAAAAGTGGCAGCAGCCAGCGGGGACAAACAGATCACATAGTGAGAGGAAGCAAGAGAGAGAGAGGGGGGAGGTGCCAGGGTCATTTGAAACAACCAGCTCTGGCAGGAACTTACAAAGGGAGAACTCACTCACTACCCCTACCCCCAAGGGAGAGCATTAATCCACTCCTGAGGGATCTGCCCCCATGACTCAAACAGCTCCCAACACTGCCACGCTGGGGTCAGATTTCCACGTAAGTTTTGGGGGGACAATAACATCCAAACACCTATCAGCTGGCTATAGAGTTCTAGGCTGGAAATTATTTTCCTTCAGAAATTTAAACCCATTGCTCTATTGTCTTCTTGCTTCAAGTATCTCTTTTGAGAATTTTAAAGTCATTTTGATTCCTGATTGCATGAAAACTGTTTTTTCTCTTTGGAAACTTGTGGGTTACGTCTTTGTCTCTAAGACTCTAAAATGTGACAATAATGTTCCTTAGAGTGGTACTATTTTTAACAATTATGCTGAACATCCTGTGGGATCTGTCAATCTCATATCTTCCAATTCTGAGACATTTTCTCAAATAATTTCGTCAATGTTTCCTTCCCCTCTATTTTTCTCTCTTTTTGGACTATTTGGATTTGGGGCTTCCAGAGCTGTCTCTCTAATTTTCTTATCTTTTCATTCCTATTTTCCATTTCTTTTCTTTTCCTTTCTTTTTTTGCTTAAGTTTCTTGGGAATTTCCTCAATTTTCTCTTGAGCTTTTCATTTCTACTATCATGGTTTTTGTTTCTGTTCTTGTTTCATGGATGCAATATCTTCTCTTATCTCTCTGATGACATTGATGATAGGATGTTCATTGTTGAATATTGTTTTACCTTCTTCAGCATGTTTTGATTAGTGCAGATCAGCCATGTCTATCTTGTAAAAAATAAACAAAGGTTGCTTTATCTCTGTTTCGATGGAATATTATAATTACTTTTTCCCCTTTGTCAAGGAGGCATTTATCTAATGTGAAGACTTACACAGAAAAATAGAAGAACATGTTCTCTGTCTTCCACCTGTAGTTGTTACATAAATTGTTCATGAAACTCTGTAGCTAATTTGATTAATTTAAAACCACAAGCCATTCAGGTAGTCCCATGGAGTATCTGCTTATGTTAGTAATGTCAATAATTAAGCATATAGCAATAAATTGTGAGTGAGATGTCTTGAAATAATAGCTACTGTGGGTCCAACACCTTACACATAGTAGGTGCATAAGTAAAATACTTCATATATTGTCTCTGTTGGTTGCAAGAACAGGTCAACTCAAACTCGCCTAAGCCAAAATATACTGGGTACAGGGAACTGGTGGATCCCATAAGGGGCCAACGTCCCATCTGGAATTAATCTTGCCCTCTTTGTGGGGCTTTGGTCTGGCATGATAGGCTTTTCTCAGATACTAGTAGTAATCCATCGTTATGATTAAGAGTTGGAGAACAAAAAACTGTGAGTCAGTGAAGTCACAATGAGCTTTGTTGTGGTAAGCTGGATTAACCATTTGTTTGGAAACCCTGAATGTCTCTATCTTTAGGTCTTTCTTTTTTGACTGTTCATTTGTTTGGAAATCCCAAGTGTCTCTTTCTTTAGGTATTCTCTTTGGCTGTTCAGATTCTTCAGAAAAGACTCTTCTAATCCTCTGATTAGAGGATGTAGGTTTTACTCCTAGCATTCTCAGAGCCCAGTGAGAGAAAAGGGGTGGGGGGTGGCATGTACACAGTCACATAATCCCACTCTCCAGTGTAGTCCTCAGCTGTGCCAATAGACCTGCTGCCATGCAAAGACCTTGTTCCTTCTTGCAAGAACACCCCCATTCATCTGCTGGGGTGTAGGAGGGGCAGTCACCCCATGATGTGTAGTAACAGAGGGGATTTGGCGTCTAAACTCTTCTCAGATTTTACCTAATCCTCCTTATTTTAAATTCCACTTCCACCTATCTCCAATTCCAGAGATTCTTTTGTTTTTGATGTCTTGTTTAATTTTCTTTCTTTATTTTTCTTTGGTGACTGGCTGGTATGGGGATCCAAACCCTCAACCTTGGTGTTATAACACTGTGCTCTAACCACCTGAGCTAACCAGCCAGTCCCTGATTCCAAAGATTCTTGCAGCTTCCAATTACTGAGTATTTTGTGTATTTTATGATGAAAATGTAGTTGGTTCCCCACTGCAGTCTCAGAATTCTGCTTCTCTATTTTGTGAAGTCATTTGAACCATAGGCTCATTGTCTTCCAAAATGTTGCTGTTGCTGTGTCCCCTCCCCAGCTCTCCTCCCTTCCTTACTTCTAAAAAGTAAGTATTTAAAAAACACATTCAATGTACTTTTAACGGGGCTCTGGGTAGGAGGGAGATTAGTTGTACATGTTGAATCTGAACCTTAACTTGGAAGTAATTTACTTTCGAAATTCAATTCTTTCTCCTTCCTCTCCCTTAGGTTTGGAAGTTATAAACTCTTTATATCCTCTTTTAGAATGTTAACCATTTCACATGTATACTTCATCTAAAATCTAAAATTATTCAATTTCTCTACCATCCTGCTCAATACCAATCAATGCCTCCTGTCTTACATATAATTACTGTCCATTACTTAATTTATTATTACTATTTTTTTAGCAGCTGGCCAATACATTACTCTAGTTCTATCTAGTTATTTTTTACAGCTTTCTCCAATTTAAACATTATTATTACTATTTTATTGTTATTATTATTACATTGTTTTATACAGTTAATGTTTGTTTTGATTTACCTACTTGCTTCATGATTTATTGGCATACAACCCCTTCTTCTATCCCAAACTTTCTTTCCAGGATTACTTATTGGATATGGGATTTATTGAATCTGATAATTTGTGGCTTTCATGAATTCTGGAAACTCCTCAGCCAATATTTCTTCAAAAATTGTCTCTTCCCTTCTTTCTAGACTCTCCTCCCAGAATTCCAATTAGACACTATGTTAGAATTCAAACACTTTATTCTGTCCTCTAGGTTTCTTAACCTCTGTCTTATTTTTCCCATTTTATTTGCCTCTATGCTGAATTCTGAGTATTCTTCCATTCTATCTTCTAGTTCACTAATTCTCTCTTCATCTGTGTCTAATCAATACCAATGATGTTTAGACTTTCCTCTCAATTTGGTTTACCTTTATAAAAAAGCAAAGCACAGGGCTGGCTGATTAGCTCAGTTGGTTAGAGGGTGGATTTCGTTGAGTAAGTCTGTCATTTCTAGGAGTTCTGCTACATTCTTTTTGATGGTATTTATCTCTTTATAAATTTCTTCCTTCATGTTCTGAATTGTTTTTCTCATTTTGTTGTGTTGTCTGAGTCTTCTTGTATCTTACTGAGTTTCTTTTCTTTTTTTTTTTTTTTAAGATGAGCGGTAAGGGGATCTTAACCCTTGACTTGGTGTTGTCAGCACCATGCTATCCCAAGTGAGCCATGGGCCAGCCCTAGAGGGTGATCTTTTAATGCCAAGGTCAAGGGTTTGGTTCCCCGTTCTGGCCAGTCACCAAAAAAAGAAAAGAAAAGAAAAGAAAAAAGCAAAGCACATCAAAACCAAATCTATGTATCTACCTGTCTGTATTAGTCCACTTCTGTTGCTTATAAAAAAATATCTGAAACTGGGTGATTTATAAGGAAAAACAAAATTTATTGCTTACAGTTTCTGAGGCTGGGAAGTCCGAAGTCCATCTGATGGTGGCCACAATGACCCAGGGGCCTCACATTGCAAGATGCTGGAGGGAGAGAGAGCAAGACAGACTCTCCTCTTCTTTTAAAGCCCTCAGAATCATGCCCTTGACCACTATTTTTAATCCATTCACTGCTGCATGGTCCTACAATCCAATCACCTCTTCAAGGGTCCACCTTTCAATTACCATAATAGGATTTCCCACTTAACAGTCACAGTGGGGGTTAAGTTTCTAATACAAAAAACTTGGGGGACACAGTTCAAGCTTCAATGACTTTTGGATGATTCAATTCACTACACTGTGTATCTATCTATCTAAGTAGGAGAGGATGGGGTGGAGAAAAAAATATGACTAAGGGAATTCCTTAAATGATGGGATCAACTTGGCATGCTTAAATTCTGATAGGAAAGACCCAGGATTGAGAGCGTTCAGACATTTTCTCATTCTTCGATGTGGAGTAGGTGTGATTCATTAGCAACTGTTAGATCATCTGCCGTTAGTCGAGCTTCTTAATTGCAGTCCACAGCATCTACTCTAGCTAACTTAAGCAGAAAGAAGTTTCTTGATAGATATCAAGTGGTTCAGTGACTCTCTGAGAGGGCTAGAGAACTGAGCATGGAGGTTGGACTACTAGCCCAAAACAGCCAGGAAAACCACAAGCAGGAAAAATTGAAACATGGGATTTTCCAGAAGAAACCCTACTACCTCTGTGGCTCACTGCCTAATCCCTATAACTAAAGTCTAGACCCTGGAACTTCATTCCTATTTGCCCCCTAAGAACTAGATGCCTATACCACTGTGCTTTATAGAATTTCTGGTCTCCCAGCCTGTGGTCCATAGATCACATCGCTCTCCTGTGGGTGCCTGTGCCTGAGGAGTAAGTCATTGCAGCTGCATGGGAGTCTAGGAAATGCACTCTTCTGGCCTCTGTGACACAGGGAGGACAGCCAGAAATGACTGTCATGGTGCTGAGTAAACCAGTCTGCAGCATCTGCCAGAAATGTAGGTTTATGTCTCATGATAAGAAAGAGTAGATTCCATTCTCAGGGCCAGTGTCCAGTGGTGGTCAAAAGCAGGATCCTTGTCCAGCAGTGTCCTGGTCACAGTGGTGACCACCTGTGCCCCAATCAGACAGTTCTTGGGCTGTGGCTCCTGTTACTAAGTCTGGTTTCCAGCCCTCTAGTCAACTCTGAAAATTCCTCAATGCCCTTTGAGTGCATTTCTGTTTAAGTTAGGTTACATCAGTGTCTATTGCTGCCAACAGAACCCTCACTCACACCCACCACAGTCCTGCTTTTTACCTAGTCATTTAATCTAAGTCACTATCTGTAGAGGATTCTTAAAGCAAATGTACTTCACAGGGCCTGGTTTTCCAAAGCCTTGCAGTTTCAAATATTGACTTTGCGGAGGAATGGACATTTTCCTCAGGCTATAAAGTCTCTGATGTAAGATAAAGATTTGTGGCACAGCAAGGTTGCTGGCTCAAGGACAGACAGGTTACTGATTGATATGTGTAGATACTGGAAAATTGTTGGAGGGAGAAGGAGTGTTTGCTAAGATCAAGCTTTTGTTGATAGGACCACTTAATTGTCTACTGGAATGTCATCTGGCTTGTTTCACTGAAAGTTACCAGCCTATATTGTTAAACTATAACCCCACCTTTGTTCTCTTCCTGTAACTTCTTGTTCTGGAAAATAAATGCAGGAAGAGAACCCCAATTTGGGGTTAATTTCCCAAGGAAGGGATGCCTCTTGCTGGAGGGTCCCAGGAAGATTAACCACTTCGGGGTCTCTCGCTGCTCAGAAGAGATGGGCTTTGAGTAATCCTTTGCATCTCTGTCACCCAGGGGAAGAGGGGTGACAAATCCATGTGGAGTGAAGCAACATAAAGCAACAACTATCGGTCTATAAAGCAGGATAGAATTCAAAGGAGAGGCCAGCAGTACCGGCATTTTTCTCTCTGCCTGCCTCGCATCCACTCCCCTCCTTTTGATTTCTTTTGAGGAACTTCTCTCCTGCCATTCAGTCCATGTGATTGGGGTGGAGTAATTGCCACTCCAGAGATCCAGGGGTGGGCCGATGACTCAGGCCTGGCCGATTAGAACATTCCCTTCTGGTCACAGTGTTTGGTTCATGGCACACAACTCGAGCCCAGCTAATGAGACTTAATTCTGGTATAATCAATTCTCATTATTTGCAGTTATGTTCTATAAAGTTACCACGAACACTCGGTGAATATTGAAACATTGCTCCCAGGGGAAATACGGGGTTATATTCCTTCAAGCCTCTGGTCTCAACATTTTCATCGACTGATCTATACATAACTTTCTCATATATGTTTCTTACACGTTTCTAATATACTGTTGATTCATTAACATTGGGCTCACAGCCAACAGCACTGTAACTTATGCCTGTATGAAGCTTACCTAACACACGTTTTCTTCCTAAGGCACATCACAGCCTTCTTGCCCTTAGGAACATTAGACAGCATGTCAGCACTATGCTGGGGGGCTTTTTAAACAGCAAAATCACCAATAAAAAGCACAAAAATGTCAAAGACATAGCACCAAATAGGCCATGAAAAGGACACTTATTTACTTTTTGAGCCAAAACAAGAAGGCAGAAGGTTGCCTTTACTTCTGCTGGGAACATGTGTATTGGAAGACTCACACTGCTTGCTTTGCACATGTCCCCAAATGACCCGAAAATGCTGAGAAAGTGCCAAGAGTATTGATTTTGGGGTTACAAATAAATTTTAGCAAGTAGGAGAATTTGCATATACAAAATCTACATATAAGGGCTGGCCCGTGGCTCACTCGGGAGAGTGCAGTGCTGATAACACCAAGGCCATGGGTTCGGATCCTATATAGGGATGGCCGGTTCGCTCACTGGCTGAGCGTGGTGCTGACAACACCAAGCCAAGGGTTAAGAGCCACCTACTGGTCATCTTTAAAAAAAACAACAACAAAAAACCCCCAAAATCTACATATAGTGAGACCATACTTCTGTCAGAACCTTTTGGAAAGAAGAGTTGTATTTCTGCTGGGGGCGAGGCTGAGAGGGCAGGACCTGAACAGTGAAGAGCCTGCATGAATGAAACAGCACAGAGGAAAGCAGCAGGGAGCGTGGAGAGATACTCAGTGCTGAAGATGTCTTCTGAGCCCCTGGATCAAGTCATGCCTGAAGCACACTCCTCCTATGTTTACTGTGTTTTGAATCAATAACTTCCGTTTGCTTTCACAAAACAAAAGGCATCTGGCAGTGAGGTCTTAATAAGTGCAGAGGACTCAAACATGACTTCTCATTTGTTAGAGGGACAAAAATGATCAAAATATTAAAACAATTTGCAGCTTCTTCTCTTCCTCGTATTGGCCCAAAGGACTGCCTTATCAATAATTTTCTTCCCTCCATCTTCTGGCCTTATTGTGAAAACTGGAGAAATCAATGAGGAGACAACCAAAGAGAAGGAATGAGATCATTTTTTTTTTTTAGAATGACATGGTATTGGCTGAAAGAGGGAGAAAGAATATTAAGATTGGGGTAAAGAGGTTGAGATTTTTTTTCTTGGGATAAAATACACACAGGAAAGTACACAAATCATAAGGGTACAGCTTGAAGAATTTCCATGCAATAAACACACATGTGGAAGAGATCAAATGAAGCAACGGAACATTAATAGTTCCCTAGAAATTCCCTCCTGCTACCTGTCACTGACTATCTCCCGCCATCACCCTGCCAAGAGTAGTCACTGTCCCAACAGTTAACAAAAGAAATCTGTCTGCCAGTTTTTGGTAGGTGATGTAAGTGGACTCACACAGCCTGTACTCATTAGTACCTGATGACTTTCACTCAACATTACATTTGTGAGATTCACCCATGTCGTGTGTGGTTGTGGCTCATTCATTCCTGCTGTGTAATATGCCGTTGTGTGAATACCCACAATTTATTTATCTGTTCTACTGGTGATGGACGTTTGTGTCATTTCCAAATATTTGGCTATTTTAATCAAGACTTGATTTTTTATTTTAGCTACTCAGGTATGTAGTAATATCGCATTGTGACTTCAATTTCTACTTGTCTGGTGATAAATGAAGTCGTGCAATTTTTCATAGGTTTATTAGCCAATTGGGTATTCTCAGCTGTGAAGTGTCTGTCCAAGTCCTTTGCCCATTTGTAAAAGTTGAGTTGCCCATCCTGTTCTTACTGATTTTTTTTTTCAGCTTCCCCCCTATTACTTGTATGTCTGAAATTCAATTTTTTTCTAGGTGTCTGGCCAGTATGGCCTTGGTATTACAAGGCTGCACTCTAACTGAGCTAACTGGCAAGCATACTTCCTGATTTTTTTTTTTAAAAGATGACCGGTAAGGGGATCTTAACCCTTGACTTGGTGTTGTCAGCACCACGCTCAGCCAGCGAGCTAACCGGCCATCCCTATATGGGATCCGAACCCGGGGCCTTGGTGTTATCAGCACCGCACTCTCCCGAGTGAGCCACGGGCCGGCCCTACTTCCTGATTTTTAAGAGGTCTTTATATATAAACTAAGTATGAGTTCTTTGTCAAATAAATGTACTATAAACATCTCCTCTATGGCTTACACTTGCACTCTTCTATGGGTCTTGTGAAGAATAGAAGTTTGTAATTTTAATATAGTCTAATTTATCATTTTTCCCCTTGTGGTTAGTGTTTTTTGTGTCCTGCTGAAATAATCTGTGCCTACTCTGAGGTCATTAAGATATTCTGTGTTGTCTTCTAAAAGGTTTTATTGTCTTGCCATTTATAATTCATCTAGAACTGGTTTCTATAATGCAGAAGTCAATATTCTTTCTTTTCTTCCATATGCATTTTCTTTCTTTTTTTTTTTTTAAAGATGACCAGTAAGGGGATCTTAACCCTCGACTTGGTGTTGTCAGCACCACGCTCTCCCAGTGAGCTAACCGGCCATCCCTATATGGGATCCGAACCCGTGGCCTTGGTATTATCAGCACCGCACTCTCCTGAGTGAGCCACCAGCTGGCTCCTTCCATATGCATTTTCAATTGACCCATTATTATTATTTTTTTTTTTAAACTTTTTTGGTGGCTGGTTGGTACAAGGATCTTAACACTTGACCTTGAAGGTACAAGGTGGCACTCTAACTGACTGAGCTAAACAGCCAGCCGGACCCAATATTATTTATGAAAAAGACCATTGTGATAGTTAATTTTATGTCAACTTGACTGGAATAAGGGATGCCCAGATAGTTGGTAAAATATTATTTCTGGATGTATCTGTGAGGAAAAGATTAGCGTTTGAATTGGTAGATGGAATACAGATGATCACCCTCACCATCATGGGTGGGCATCACCCAGTCCATTGAAGGCCTAAACAGAACACTTTCTATTTCACTCTTTCTATTTGAGTTGGGATATCCATCTTCTCCTGCCCTCAGACACTGGTGCTCCTGGTTCTCAGGCCTTTGGACTCAGACTGAATTATACCCCCAGCTTTCCTCGTTCTCCAGCTTGCAGATGGCAGATTATGGGACTTGATGGCCTCCATAATCACATGAGCTGATTCCTATAATAAATATCTCTCTCTATACATACACACACACACACACACACACGAGATTATTTCAAAAAGTTCATGGAAGGATTCGTATCATCTTTTAATTCTATTTAATTAAATCTATTTAATTCTATTCCATGAACTTTTTAAAGTACACTTGTGTGTATGTACACACACACACACACACACACACACACACACGCACACACACACACTCTCACATATATACGATTGGTTCTGTTTCTCAGAAGGAGCCTGACTAACATATCCATCTTGAGAATGGGAATTTTAAGAGATATAACTATGGCTTATGAAGGGGATCTTTGAAAAATTCAAGTATTAGAATTACTTTTGACACTTTTGGTTGCTAGACTGTTCCTTCTTGAGAGGAGGTCAGGTGGAGCCCCGAAGTTTACCTTGTGATATTCTTTATCTCTCTGTGGAGTACTAAATACACGTTTTTAAGATTTGGATTTATTTCTCACTGATAGAATTATGGTTGAAAGAATTGAGCCTCAGAAATTGAGAATGCATTCAGCAGACATTCCTTGGGTCCCAAGATCTTTTACAGGAGCAGACAGGAGGATCTTAGCAGCTCAGAGTGGGGGTCTGGGAGACCATGACAAGGATGGACTTGAGCCTAGTTAGGACTCTGAAGTTAAAAATACACCTTGTTGGGCCGGCCTGTGGCTCACTCGGGAGAGTGCGGTGCTGATAACAGCAAGGCCACGGGTTCGGATCCCATATAGGGATGGCCGGTTTGCTCACTGGGTGAGCGTGGTGCTGACAATACCAAGTCAAGGGTTAAGATCCCCTTACCGGTCATCTTAAAAAAAAAAAAAAAAAAAAAATTTTATCATTCTCCCCTCTCCGACACCTCTCTCTCAGCAACTGATATAACAACTAGACAGAAAATTAGCGAGGATATAAAAGAACTCAACAACATCATCAACCAACAGGAATTGGCATTTACAGAACATTCTACCCAACAATGGCAGAATACACATTTTTATCAAGTGCCCATAAAACGTATACCAAGATAGACCATATACTGAGCCATAAAACAAACTTCAACACATTTAAAGTAATTGAAATCTGTACTGCAGAGTGTGTTCTCTGACCACAATGGAATCAAACTAGAAATCAATAACAGAAAGATAACAGGAAGAGCTCCAAACACTTGGAAACTAAACGACACGCTTCTACATAATCCGTGTATCAAAGAGATAGTCTCAAAGTAAATTTAAAAATACATTGAACTGAATGAAAATGAAAATGCAGTACATTATAACATATCAAAATCTGTGAGACACAAATTTCAGCAGTGCTGAAAGGAAAACTTACAGGACTAAAAGCTTATATTACTAAAGAAGAAAAGTCTCAAATTAATATCTAAGCTCCCACCTCAGGAAGCCAGAAAAGATGAGTAAAAGAAACCCAGAGCAAGCAGAAGGAAGGGAATAATAAAAATAATGAAAAGCAGAAATCAATGAATTGAAAACAGAAAAAGGGAGAAAATCAATGAAACAAAAAACAGGATCTTTGAAAAGATCAATAAAATTGACAAATCTCTATCAAGACTGACAAGTTAAAAAGAGAGAAGACACAGATTACCAAGGTCAAGGATGAAGAAAGGGATATTGCTACAGACCCTGCAGACATCAAAAAGATAATAAGTGAATACTATGAACAATTACACACCTAAATTTGACAACTTAGATGAAACGGATCAATTCCTAAAAAATCACTAACTACTGCAGCTCACTCAATAAATAAAAATTTTGAATAGTCCTATAACTATTAAGGAAATTGATTTTGCAACTTAAAATCTCCCAGGAAAGAAATTTATGGGCCCAGCTCGTGTCACTGTAAAATTCTACCAAACATCTAAAGAATTAATGCAAATTTTACACAATCTCTTCCAGAAAGTAGAATATCTCATCTTATGAAGTTAACATTACTCTGATACCAAAACCAGCCAAAAAAGTTTTTAAAACTACAAAAAAGTAAACTACAAACCAATATCCCTCATGAACATAGATAAAAAATAGTTGAAATAATAGCAATAGATTTGTATCCCTGTACTGAACAGAGGTCCCCCCCACAAAATAGCAGTATAATTCAGCAGTGACCAAGAAAGGTTTATTCTAGGCATGCAAGGCTGTTCCAATATTTGAAAATCAAACAATGTAATCCATTGGGTAACATTGCAGGATAAAAGACAAACGTGGGAAAATTAATTATGTTTCTATATACTAGGAACAAGTATGTGGACACTGCAGTAAAAAAAAAGAAAAAGAAAAAGAAATTCTTAGGTATAAATCTAACCAAACATATATATCACTTGTATGCCGAAAACTATAAAATGCTGGTGAAAGAAATCAGGGAAGATCTAAATAAATGGAGAAACACACAGTATTCATAGGGAGACTTAACATAGTAAAGATGTCAGTTCTCCCCTAATTAACATACAGGTTTAAGACAATCTCTGTTGAAATCATAGTAAGAGTTTTTGTAGATATTGAGAATATTATTCTAAAATTTATGTATGTCTGGCCAGTTAGTTCACTCAGCTAGAGGGCCATTCTGATAACAACAAGGTCAGGGGTTCAGATTCCCATACTGACCAGCCACCAAAACCCCCCAAAAAACAAAATAAAATTTATGTAGAAAGGCAAAGGAACTAGAATAGCTAAAATAATTTTGAAAAATAGAAATAAAGTGGCAGGACTGAATCTATCAGATTTCAAGAGTTATAACATAGTGATGGTAATCAAGATCATGTGGTATCGCTGGAGAAACAGACTCAGAGAGCAGAAAAGAGAATGCAGAAATAGACCCGCACAAATATGCCCACCTGATTTTTGACAAAGAAGTAAAAGCAATTCAATGGAGGAAAGAAAGTCTTTTCAACAAATGCTTCCAGAGCAATTGGACATCCACAGGGAGCAAAACAAAGCAAAACAAAATTTAAACCTCACATTCTACACAAAAATTATCTTAAAATGGACCACTGACTTAACTGTAAAATGTAAAACAATAAAACTTTTAGAAAAATAAAAAAGTGGGAGAAAGGGCCGGCCTGTGGCTCACTTGGTAGAGTGCGGTGCTGATAACACCAAGGCCACGGGTTCGGATCCCATATAGGGATGGCCGGTTTGCTCACTGGCTGAGCGTGGTGCTGACAACACCAAGTCAAGGGTTAAGATCCCCTTACCGGTCATCTTTAAAAAAAAAAAAAAAAAAGTGGGAGAAAGTATTTGCGAACTAGGGCTAAGCAAAGAATTTCTTGATTTGACACCAAGAGCATGACTCATAAAAGCAAAAATTGCTAAATTAGACTTCACTAACATGAAAAACCTTTGATCTGTGAAATAACCTGTAAAGAGGATGAAAGACAAGCTACAGACGAGAAAAAATATTTGCCAACCACAGATCCGACAAAGGACTAGTATCTAGAATATATAAAGAACACTCAAAAGTCAAGGTTAAAAAAACCCCAACAATCCAATCAGAAAATGGGCAAAAGATATGAAGAGAAATTTCATTAAAGAGAATATATAGAGGGGAAATAATCACATGAAAAGATGTTCAGTATCATTAGCCATTAGGGAAATACAAATTAAGACCACAATGAGATATCACGACACATCTATCAGAATGACTAAATTAAAAACTAGAGATCAACACCAAATGAGGATGTAGAGAAATTGGATCATTCACACATTGCTGGTGGGAATGTGAAATGGTATAGCCACTCTGAAAAACAGTTTGGCAATTTCTTAAAAACTACCTCTAATTATCATACAATGCAGCAATTGCTCTCCTTGCGCGTATTACCAGAAAAATGACAACTTGCATTCACACAAAAACCTGTTTATGAATGTTAGTATTTCTATTTGTAATAACCCCAAACTGGAAACAATCCAGATGTCCTTCAATGGATGAATGGTTAAACAAACTGTGATACATCCACACTATGGAATACTACTCAGCAATAAAAAGACCTATTAGGGTCCATTAAAAAAATAGAAAATAATTCCATCTGAGCAGAGTTGGTTAAAAAAAAAAAGTAGAAAAAAAGAACTACTGATGCACAAAACAACTTGGATGAGTCTCCAGAGAATTGTGCTGAATGAAAAAAAAAACAACAACAAATGCCAGTCTCAAAAGGTTACATAGTGTATGATTGCATTCAGATCACATTCTTGAAATGATAAAATTTTAGAAATAGAAAGCAGGTTAATAGTTGCCAGGGGTTAATGAAGTGAGTGGAGGATGGGAGGGAAGTGGGTGTGGCTATACAAAGGCAACGTGGGGATTCTTGCAGTGATGAAAATGTTCTGTACCTTGACTGTATCAATGTCAATAACCTGGTTACATTATTGTACCACAGTTTTTCAAGATATTATAAAAAGCGTAATTAAAAATTAAATACTCCTCTACAGATTGAAAGGGCTTGCGTGGTGATGAGAAGTAAAAATCATTTAGAGACTTTGTTAATATCCTTCTACACACACACACAGAACTCCACTGATAAAACATTCTGGTTAATGAACCCTTAATTAATCACCATTTTCAATAACAGTTCCCAAAAAGCCTTTAAGTGTCAGAGGAATGAGATCTCAGGCACTAAACCAGTTCAGTAAATGCAGCCGTTTGGTCAGGAAACTGCCCTACAGCCCCTAAACCCCTTGTTAGTGCTGCAGATGCCTCTTACTAGGTATGGGGCTTCTGGGCCTTCCTAATCTGTAAAACGGGGATGCCCACGGGTCTCAATCAGATAATGATTGTTGAGTCTCTGATAAGGTGACTTCATCCTTTTTCTTTTCTTTTTCTTTTTTTTTTTTTTTGGAGAATAAGGTACAGGATACTATCTTCTGGGGAATGGCAGGTGGTGGATGGCTTGCTGACCAGGTCTGGGAAGGAAGTATGGCAGTCAAGTCTGGAGGGGTTGAGAGGTCTTGTGTGATCAGGGAAGTAGGTGAAAAGAGGCATGTGTGCTGGGAAGGAAGTTCCTGGTGGGAGAGTGTGTGAAGTGTTGACAGGCTGACATTTCAACAGTGAGTGCCTTTCTTCCCAGTGTAAAGCCCCACAGAGCCAAGAAGTCTGGTCTCCTGAAGGGTCACTGCCACCATGGTCTGACACTTGCAACATTCTAGGACAGTCCTGGTGTCGGTACTCTTTTCAATGTCGATGACTTAGAACGTGGCTTGCTAGATGTAACTGCTCGTTCACACCTCTCTACGGCTCATTATTGCATAAAGCAACTCATTGAAAAACCCTCTGTTTTGACAAGCCCTTGGACAATATAATTGCTTAATCCACTGGCTCACTTTCAAGATGTATAGCTGGAACCCGAGCTGCAGGTTGGGGAGCTTTTCTCTGAGATTGCAAGCTCTGTGATACCAGGCGTGGCCACCAGGCAGCAAGCACGAGCAGCTTGGGCCAGGTTTGGTAGGCAAGTCCATTCGGCAGGACCCAAGAAGAGAAGGAAGGAGGAGGCAGCTGGGGCTCCCAGTAGCAGAAAGCAGGGAAACCTCCCAGGCCGTGGAGGGTGGAATTAGTCTTGCTGCTGAAGCCTGGTCCCTAGCATTATCTTCAGGGTGGTGAGCACTGAACCCAAGTGTACTATGCAAGTCCTAGCCTGTCCCTGGATGGGTCTGCTCCGAACAGACTGGTGCCAGGAGCCACACTCTGGCTGCATGGCTGCCTTCAGGACCACCTGCCACAGGGCTCTGCTGCTCAGAAGAGAGTCATGGGTGGACGCTGCTGGAGCCTGACCCAGAGTTACCCTTTGCCTGGTACACTAAATCTCCCCCATCCTAGATTCCTTTATCTCCAGAATTTACCCAAGTTATGACAAAAAGACAGCAGCATGGATATCAGTGTTTTCCCCTAACAAACAACTCACCTTCTGAACACAGTGTCTTGCTTTGCCTGCCCCATGGGGTGCAGCCTTGGAGAAACTGTCTGTCAAGATACCTCCCTCCTTGCCATGGGGTGGGTGAGTGACTCAGCCGTGCTGGCCAGCCTCTATTTCCTGGGATCCAGAACCTTGAATAAAGTGCTGGAGTATGGTTATTGCAGCTGATCTCTGCTGACAGCATGTACCGTGAAGTGTGTCGGATGGTTCTTGCCACATGGATTCCCAGAACTGTACTGCTTCCTGTCCTTGTGACCTGGTTGTTCAGCATTCCTTGTATTCTGAGAGTTACCTTTCCAGAGCCTTCAAATAAATTCCTTTAAAAAACACAGCCAGAATTTGTGTCTGTTTCTTGCAACTAGAGAACGCTAAGTGATACAGATGGGCTGAATCTAAGAAAGTGACATCACATGTAAGGAATACTTGTAGGGCTTGAAAATGGGTCCAAAACCACCTTTAAATGGGCCAGAAGGTGCAAGCGAATCCAGGATCAGAGTACTGAGGTGAGATCTGGGGGGTTCCCAGGAGCAATAAAGAAGGAACCAGCAAGGCAGCGACAGTTCCGCTCCTCCCCCCAATTATGGCTCATTAATGGAGTCACAGAACCTGGACAAGCTCACGCTACATCCTGCAGGAAAGGCCATGATGGGGAGGAATCTGGAGGTGCCATCAAAGGAGGGGTAGTTGAGGAGTGGATTTGTTCAGCCTGGCGCAGAGAAGGCATGCTATTATAAAATATCACTTTTTCGGTCATCTGATAATTATTCATGGCGTGACAGGCACGCTAGATGAGGCAGGACATATTCTCCTCCAGAGAACAGTCTAATACTCTGATGGGGAAGTTCTGGGCATTGTGGTAGTGCCTGCTCTAGATGGGAAATGGGCTTCCTGGAGGAGGGTATCTAGAAGGTTGAAAAGGAAAGATTTACTCCAGCAAATAGGCAGGTGGGGAGGGCCTGGGAGAGGGGCCCTCTAGGTGGGGGCAGTAGCAGGCACTGGGACTACGTCGGAAGTGGGCGTAGTGTCTGGCATGGAATGGGGCCGAGTGTGAGGGAGCTGGCACCAGATGGGAAAGAGCCTCAGATGTCACGGCAAGGGAACCATTGACAATTTTTAAGTAAAGGAATGACGAAGTGAGATTTGCATCTTAAAAGATCACCGTGGAGGGTTAGCTCAGTTGGTTAGAGCATGGAGCTGATAACACCAGGGTCCGAGGTTAGATCCTTGTACTGTCCAGCTGCCAAAAAAAAAAAAAAAGGGAACACCATGGAGAAAGATTTGGAATCAGAGCAAGACTAGAATATATGAGACAAGTTAGGAGTTATTTGGAATAGTCAAAAGAGGGCAGTAGGTCCAGGCTGGTGAAGTGACAGTGGGGACAGGGAAGGGATCGGTGAGAGGGCTATTGGGGAGGCAGAATAAGGCTGAGCAGAGGAAGGGAGGAGGTCTCAGAAAGCCTCATCCACCAGACTGAGACATTTAGTGACAGGGTGGGCAGCTGGTCTTCCATAAGAGCCATCGTGGCCACGGCAGCAGAATCTTGGGCAGCTGCCCAGTCCTGGTGCCCTAAATGCCACTTTGTCAGGAAAGCCTGGTTTCAGAGTCTGACACACAGTAACTAAAGTCTTAAGGAACAACCTCATAAGTCCAAATACCAATGTGTTAACTCTTGCTAGGGAATCAAACTTTAAAAAAATCTAAATAGATCTTCCCAGGAACTAGCATACAAGTGCCAGTCAACAGGTCCCTCTACCCACTCATTGAGGGCCCTGGAGGCTGGAAGAGTCATCAGAGGTCACCAAGGGAGAAGGAAAGTGAAGGTGTGTCTGTGGGGGAGGGGGAGACCATAAGGATATTTATGAAGACTGCGAGCAACTCGCTGGTGAGGACTCGCTTGTCCACTGATGTATTCGTGGCGCCTGTGAAAGTAAATGCCGATTCCATGCTTCTCACCCTGGAATGGATGAATTACCGAATTCCTTCTTTCCCTTTGATCTCCATTTCCTGGACACCTCCTATTTTGGCTGCTTTTTTTGGTTAGCAAATTTTCCCACTACAAGCTGTGCTTTTATTTCTTACATACTGTGGATGTCAAGGATATAAAAGTTGAGCAACAGATTGACACATCATATGGTGGAATCCATTCCTAGAGCTGAAAAATGCTATAAAATCCCCATTTATGATATAAATGTTTACGGGTATTTTTTTTACACCTAGGTATTATTCAATATATACATTGTCTTTTTGGAAATATTAAAACGGATAATTTCCGGGCTGGCCGGTTAGCTCAGTTGGAGCACAGCCTTGTAACACCAAGGTGAAGGCTTCAGATCCCCATACTGGCCAGCCACCTAAATAAGTAAATAAAATAAAATAGATTATTTCTGCAACAAGTCAATGGCATGAAAAAAGGCAAATGGGATTGGAGAATGGGGGACAATGGGAAATGGAGAGACTGTCCTAGAACAAAAGCTATTTAAGAACCTTAAAATGCTCTTAAAATGCAATGTACTAGAGTTCACTTGCCTCTTGAAAATTGTCAAGAAAGGCACTAAAACCTTATCAATGTCCACATCACAATATCCTAACCAATCTGCTACAAAATCCCTGTTGAAAAATCAGCATCAGCAAGTCCTTTTCCCAATCTGAAAATAAATTTCTTCTGTCTCCTAAGTCAGATGAGAGAATGAGGATTGGGTAGTAAGAGATTACCCTAGAAGTTTAATTTTTATTGTTGCTACTGTTTAACCCATCTTTAACTTTTTTATGATTATGATATTTTTCAAACCTACATGAAATAATGAGAACAACGGGAGTGGCTCACTTGGGAGAATGTGGTGCTGATAACACCAAGGCCACGGGTTCGGATCCTATATAGGGATGGCCGGTTTGCTCACTGGCTGAGCATGGTGCTGACAACACCAAGTCAAGGGTTAGGATCCCCTTAATGGTCATCTTTAAAAGGTGTGATAATAGTATTGTGCATATATGAGAAAATGTTGATATGGTTTAGACAGGTGTGCTAACATACATTGGGGTGAAATCACACAACACCACTATGTCTGGAATTTGTCTTAAAATACTTCAGCAAAGAAAAAAAATAGATAAATCTGTAGCAAGATTTGATAACTGTTGAATGTAAGTGAAGAGTACATGGGGTTCACTGCATTCATCTCGTTATTTTATTTTATTTTCTAAAAGATGACTGGTAGGGGGATCTGAACCCGTGGCCTTGGTGTTATCAGCACCACATTCTCCCAAGTGAGCCACTCCCGTTGTTCTCATTATTTCATGTAGGTTTGAAAAATATCATAATCATAAAAAAGTTAAAGATGGGTTAAACAGTAGCAACAATAAAAATTAAACTTCTAGGGTAATCTCTTACTACCCAATCCTCATTCTCTCATCTGACTTAGGAGACAGAAGAAATTTATTTTCAGATTGGGAAAAGGACTTGCTGATGCTGATTTTTCAACAGGGATTTTGTAGCAGATTGGTTAGGATATTGTGATGTGGACATTGATAAGGTTTTAGTGCCTTTCTTGACAATTTTCAAGAGGCAAGTGAACTCTAGTTCCTTTGCTTGAGAAAGGGTTCTGTAATGAGCTGGCTATCCACCAACGCCCTACCCTCCAGGGAGGCAGCGGAGGGTGGGAGTGAGGCGTCTGGCTTGGGAAGCAGACAGCCTGGGGTTCCAGTCTCGACTTTGACTACTCAGCCTCCATAAGCCTTAGTCTCCCCCTCTATAAATGGAAATGATAATAACCACCTTGTCAGGTCTTAAAAGGATAAATTGAGATAATTCTGTGCTCAGCACACAGTAAATACTCCTCAACCATTAGCTGCAATTACTGTTCTTGTTGCACTTGGGTCACTGACATTTCTTTTTCGTCAATTTTTTTTTTGTAATATGACTTTCGCAGTTTCCTAAAACATGTGCATGCAGGAAAAAGGGAGAGGAGACTCCACTATCCAGAAGCTGGATGACTGCTTGCAAACGTTTTTATGGTTCTCTTTTATTCCTGGGGATCTCCCCGGCTCTCTCCAAACCACCTTTAAGATTCACAGTGGAGAGAGTCTTTGCGCTCACGATTAACATACTTAGAGGATATATTTGGAAAGCGGTACCAGTCTTTGCTTTGAAAACAGAGCTAGAAAAGTAAAGAAAACATACATTTAAAAAGAAATTCAAATATACATTTTGAAAACAAGGGGGATTACAGTGAACAGGTAAAGTAACTATCTGAAAGGAGATTCAGGTATACATTCAAACAGAGGGGAGGGGCTGGCCGGTTAGCTCGCTTGGTTAGAGCGCAGCCTTATAACACCAAGGTCAAAGATTCTGATCCCCATGGCCAGCCACCAAAATAAAAAAGAAAAGGGGTCACAGTGCAGTTAATTTCTAGAACATCTGACATAATGTGGTTTTGTTTGAGTGGCTCATCTTCCTCTCTCTGAGAATATACAATCCACAATTTTATACTTAATTAGGCTATAATGACACTGTAAGAGACCCTGGAGGGAGAGGGACAAGGTGCAAGGTGGTGAAAGGAGGGGCAGATACTAGCAGAGGCACCTACAACTGCAGACAAGGCCAAGAATCAGGAATCCTATAAGAATCCCACGTCGTGGCGTTGACACATCTATGCTGCAGTTCAGATCAGGAGTCCTGTGGTGATTTGTCCTGGGCTCTGGTGGACGTTTTTGATCCTTAGTTCATCATTTTCAGAACCTCCCATTTCCTCGTCTTTTAGACACACTTTTAGACTCATGGTCCCATCATTTCCGAGGTGCAGTGAGCTCTCTCACCTGTGGCCTGATCCCTTGGCTGTAGGTGCCTGATGATTTTCCATCTTTATCTGGACTATGTGAGCACTGGGATCAGCCCCAGCGTTCTTCCTTTTCCACTCGGTCTTGTAAAATAAGAGCAAATGTCAGCCAGATATCAAAATAACTGCGTGGGAAAGCCAAAAGTAGAGAAGACACCGTGGGGCAGCCTGAAGTGTTGGTTCTGCAGGGCCGTGAAGGTGCCCCAGGTTAGCCTCCCACAGGTGACTTAGGAGTGTTGGCATATATGTTCAAGAGGGTCAGTTCTGGGATGTCGAGGGCAGCTGCCTGCCTGGACAGGTTAACGCTGTGGAGAAGGCGTCTGCTGCTGTCATCCACCCGACCTGCTAGGGTTGGGCAAGGTTGCAACTTTCGCCTTCTTGCTCCCCCTGACTGGGTTTCAGCCTCAGATAAGCTTCCCTGAGGCTGTACTGGCTGCCGAGATTAGGCCTGCCTGTCCCTAAAGCACCTCAGTCCCACCTTTGAGAGAGGAACTAATGTCACCTCAGTGTGTGCTGCATCTTGCTTGTTGGATTCTCTAAGGGTGACTTTATCAAGGGACAGGATTGCTTCATTTCTCAGCATCAAATGTACAGTCGATCCTTACTTAACCCATTGTGATCTGATCTCTGTCCCTCCTTCCTCTTATCACTTCTGGAGTGTCCACTGTTGACCTCTCATTGCCACCCTTTCCCCAGACCTTTCTATCGCACCCAGCATGCCACCACTCTTGCTGGCAGGTTCCCTGCTCTTGGCTCCCTCAGCACTCTCTTGTGCTTCCCTCTCCCCTCCCTCTCTGCCTGCTCCTTTCTCCTCTCTTCATTCCAAAGCAGCTGTGCTCCTCACTAACCCCTTCCCAGGCTCCCGGTCGCGGTCATCCCCTCTACTCCCACGGCTCTAACACACGTGTGCAGATGACTCCCAGCCCCGCCCTTCCTCATGAGCTCTGGGTACAGCTGTGCATTGGAGGCCCCTCCACCAGGATGTCACACGGGCGCCTCAAACTCTGTAAGATACAAATTAACTCCTTAGAAGTGTCATCTGGCCCCTGCCAACTTCTTGACTTGTCCAGCCTTAGATTTCTCCCCGTTGCTATAAGATATGGCAATCCCAGATTTGGTCAGATGTACACTAATGTGTTCCTCATGGCTAATCAAACCAACCACAAATGGTCGGATGTCCGGGGCCAAAGAGCCCAGTCATAGCCTGCCCAGGGTCATGAAGTCCTGCCAACAGCCCTCTGGCAGTAAAGATATAAATGCTGTGACCTTTCCGCCCTTTTCTCCTTCTTACTGCTCGAATAGCAGCTTGACATAGTGTCACAGTGGTTCCATCTGCTTTTTGTTCAGAAAGCCTTGGTGCAAACCCTGCAGAAACACTGGGATCCTATTCCCAGGCAACAGCACAGCACAGTAAAGGAGCTTCAAACTCCACAGCTTACAGCACCAGGCATCCTTGATTGAGTGGAGGCAGATAGGGGTGGTGGGGGTGGTGGTGAAGAACCTAAAAGGAGTGGACGGTCCCTTCCCAGCTTCAGCCAAGTAGTGTCTGTGTGAATGTTGCCACAACTTTTGAGTTTTCAAGAGGATCCAGAAATCTGGATTTTTCATGTGTATCTTCCAATTGTCAGATGTTGGCAATTAATTCAAATGTTAGAATATACTATGTGACCGAATTAATTTTTTTAAAATGCTGTGTGAATCAAATAAAACATGTCTGTGGGCCATATCTAGCCCATGGTCTATGTGTCTGTGAACTATAGAAAGTGTGGAGCTTTTGGAGTTAGACAGACACGAGCCCAAATATCAGGTCTGCTACTCCTTAGCTGTGTGTGTGTGAGCAAGTCACATCACCTCTCCCATTTCCTCACCTATAAAGCAGGGATAACAACACTTACCTCCCTGAGTTATAATGAGGATAAGAGCTTACATATGCAAAGCGTCTGGCACACAGTGGTGTAAATGGAAGCTGATTATTACTTAATCAGCACTTTTGATGTTTATTAAAAGAACGTGTTCACATGGTCAGCATAGAAAAACAGGGTACATGAACACCACCAAGGGAGAAGAGAGGGAGCCTGCTTACAGCGTCGCAAGTGCTTCAGCCCCCAGGGAGCGGTTCTCAGGGGTGGCCTCCCTTGTGCGTAGGGAAACACACCCTCCCCAGCCCTTCCCCTTCCTTTGGCTCTGATTCCTGGCTCACCCAGCACCTTTCTGATCAGTATTTCCATTTTCCATTTCCCTGGTACTGGGAATGGACAGGTCTAGGTTGGCACTTGTGGCCACTACAGTCTGTGAACAGAGATACCCAGTGTTAGAAAACTGCCTTCTGATTGGCATCCCAGTCTTACTTGATTTTAGTTTTCTCTAAGAAAAGCCAGGTGTTCCAGGCCTTCACAGCTGGGGTTCTGAGCCTGGAACTGGAGGGAGAGCCTGACCAGAAGACATCCTTCTTGTGACCAATCAGAACCCTTAGACATTACCCTCATTGTCACCCACAAACTGTGTCAACCATGAGGTGCTCCTGCAGGGTCTCCCAGTCAATAGGCCTGGGCCACTTCTCTTATTTGAGGATCCAGACTAATTAAAAATGAAGACTTGCCAGGCCAGGTTTTTATAGTATATCTTATATATTTACATTTAATAAATTAACAAATTTTAACACACAGTACAATGCCACATAACTGTGCTATTCACAGCATAATTACATAATTAATATATAAATATATACATATTTATTTATTTATACACACATATATATTTTCATATATATATATATTCATAGAGAACTATAGAAATTAGGACTCCAGTTAAAACTGTGTGATGTGAGGGCTGGTCTGTGGCTCACTCAGGAGAGTGCGGTGCTGATAACACCAAGGCCACAGGTTCAGATCCCATATAGGGATGGCCGGTTAGCTCACTGGGTGATAACTTTATAGTTTACTGGGTGAGCGTGGTGCTGACAACACCAAGCCAAGGGTTAAGATCCCCTTACTGGTCATCTTTTAAAAAACAAAACAAAACAAAACAAAACTGTGTGATGTGTACTCTCTTTTCTATCTTGTTGTTCTAACCATATGGAAGCTTATATCAGACTAACCCTACCACCATAAAATTATAAAAGCCAGACAAAATATATGTAATACTTTGAAAGCATTGGTAGGGAGTCAATACAGACAAGACTTGAAGGGTTATGATCCTTGACAGAAGGGAAGCACATGAGAAACAGTGGAAGCCAGAAGACAATGAAATGACATCTTTAGAAGGCTGAAATAAAAATTAAAACAAAACAAAACAAAAACCAACTGCCAACCTAGAATTTCATACCCAGCAAAAATAACCTTTGAAATGAAGGTGAAATAAAAATATTCTCAAACAAACAGAAGCCAAGAGAATGTGTTGCCAGTAGACCTGCACTACATGATAAATGAAAAAGAGTTCATTCTTTAGGCCAAAGGAAAATGATCCTAGATGGCAGCACAGAAGAGCAGGAGGAATAAAGAGCAATAAAAAAGGCAAGTATGGGGCTGAGCCCGTGGCGCACTCGGGAGAGTGCGGCGCTGGGAGCGCAGCAGCGCTCCCGCTGCGGGTTCAGATCCTGTATAGGGATGACCGGTGCGCTCACTGGCTGAGCGCAGTGCGGCTGGTCTCAAAAAGGACAAAAAAAAAAAAAAAGAAATCCCAACTTTCTGGGCTGGCCTGTGGCTCACTCGGGAGAGTGTGGTGCTGATAACACCAAGGCCACGGGTTTGGATCCCATATAGGGATGGCCGGTTTGCTCACTGGGTGAGTGTGGTGCTGAGAACACCAAGTCAAGGGTTAAGATCCCCTTACCGGTCATCTTTTTAAAAAAAAAAAAAAAAAAAGGCAAGTATGTGGATAAATATAGATAAATATCAGCAGTTTAAAATAACAATAATGATAACATCTCATGGGGTTCAAAACATATATGGAAGTAAAATATATGATAGCAATAGCATGAGACAGCAGATGAAGTTAAATAATTTTAAAGTTCTGCATTGTTTGCGATGTAGTAAAAAATACTAATTTGAGGTTGACTGCAAAATGTCAAAGAAGCATTTTGTCCAGGGTAACCACTAAGAAAGAACTTTAAAAGTATAACTAGGAAGCTAACAGAGGATAGAAATACAATAATATAAAATAATTAATCCAAAAGAAAAGAAATGAGAAACAAAGAAACAGGTGGGGAAAGTAGAAAACATTTGGCGAGATGGTCAACTTAACTCCAACTAGATTGGTAATAACATTAAATGTAAGTGGACTAGACACTCCAACTAAAAGACAAAGATCAATCCTGGGAGCTGGCCAGTTAGCTCAGTTGGTTATAGTGTGGTGCTGATAACACCAAGGCCACAGGTTCAGATCTCTATGTGGGGATGGCCGGTTAGCTTGCTTGGGAGAGCGTGGTGCTGACAACACCAAATCAAGGGTTAAGATCCCCTTACTGGTCATCTTTAAAAAAAGAAAAAGAAAGAAAGAAACCCTTTGTGAACATGAGGCCTGGGCCCTCAGAGTATGCCATGATGACTTAAGTTCCCCCAACACAACAGGTGCCCTTGCGCTTTCTCACAAACCTACCTTTCCCACTGTACAGAAAGCCCTTCACCATTGTCCTCTCTCTTGAAAAGGTGACTCCTTTTCATCATTTCATGCTTCGAAATTCAGTTCCTCTGTGAATCCCTCTTTGACTTCCTTTTGATGACACACACACTTTCCCTCTGAACTGATTCATACTTCTGCATACTTTTATTATTGTTACTTTGGATTTGTGGTGCTCCTTCCCACTGGGCTGGGACCTCCTTGAAAATGTTTTTTTTAATTTATTTTTTGGCAGCTGGCTGGTACAAGGATCCAAACCCTTGATCTTGATGTTACAAGGCTGTGCTCTAACCAACTGAACTAACTGGCCAGTCTGGAACTCCTTGAGGAAAGGGATCGTGTAAGGTCTTGTCTGTAACCTCAGCACCAAGCAGTGGGCCTGGCAGGCAGCAGGTGCTAAATATATGTATGGAGGGATGGATAGATAAGAAGGCTCTATCAAGAGAAGAGTGTTTAAAATGAGACCAAGGGCAGGAGCCCCCAAGACGAGAAGTGGTTTGGGGAATCTCTCCTGTGGGGTAAATGCTTGGGGAGCTGCACCTGCAGCCCTGCACATCTCTGGATTCGGGGCAGTATTCCTCTCTAAGGCCCAGCTGTTTACCTCACTTGGGACAGCCTCACTTCTTTCTGGTGAAATCCCCCCCTACTTCAAGCCCAGTTTAACAGCAACCACCATCTCTGGCACCTGGACACAGCTACATAAATCTCACAGCAACACACATATTCTCATTTGATCCTAAAATCCACCACATGGGTAGAATATTATTACTTCATTTTTCATAGAAAAGGAAACAGAGGCCCAGAAATTATTTCATAGATGAGAAAATTGAGGTCAGAAAGGGAATTGGCCAGAGTCTCACAGTGACAGCTTCTACTCAGTGCGATGAACACCCTTAGTTGGGACATGGACGCTGCTTTGACTTTTGGGTTGATATGTGAGAAGTAATAGCTCGAAACAGGAAATGACTTTCCCTTCATGCTCTCTCTCCTCCATTCCTCTTAATATCCAAGAACATCAACAGCTCCTCAGAAGCTGTCTTGGCCACTTGTGGGAATGAAGCAGAGTCTTTGGATGGAGGCTACAGCGAGACTGCCATTTGGATGAGGAATCCATGTTGCAATCATCTCTCACGGTGGTCATACAGTCTCCCACAGGCATCACCCAGCTGGGGACAAAGGAACCCTTACAACCTCCAGGCAAAGCTGTAAGGCTTCCCTAAAACCTCTCAAAATTTACTGATCACATATTCCAGGGGTGGACAACACAGTTGTTAGCCAATACTTACCATTTCTGAGCTCATGCAGACATCACTAATGGGTCACAGGACTCCTTCCCACCAAGCCGGAGAAACACCCCATCTCAATGCAGGAATCCAGGCAGTTGCAAGCAATTGACTGGAGCTGGTGCATGCCATCAAACCTATTTAACATTTCTTCTTCTTCTTTTTTTTTTTTCTTAAAAGATGACCGGTAAGGGGATCTTAACCCTTGACTTGGTGTTGTCAGCACCACGCTCAGCCAGTGAGCTAACCGGCCATCCCTATATGGGATCCGAACCCGGGGCCTTGGTGTTATCAGCACCTCACTCTCCCGAGTGAGCCACGGGCTGGCCCTTAACATTTCTTCTTATAGAGATGAAAGGAACATTGTCTCTGCCCTCGAGTGTGGGAGGCAGGATATGGGTAAGGAGTGAGAGGAGACAAACCTGGGAACTCATACTTATAATCAGGTTAAGTGTAAAACTAGGGTTAAATGTATGAACACAGTATTGTGGAAGTACATAAGAAGCAATGACTAAATCTGCCTAGAAGTATGACACAGAGGTGGGTCTCAAAGGATGAATAGGAGTTGATTAAGCCAAGCGGGTGGGAAGGGTATTCCTGGCAAAGGGACTCACATGTACTAAGGTTTGGGATACAGAGAGCACCAGAACAGGTGTAGGGGAAAAAAAATAAAAACCTGTACACAGAGTGGGAAGGACCATTTCCCTTCATCCCTCTAAGCCACAGTTACATCATCTGTAAAAATAATAATAGGACCCACCTGATAAGGTGGTGGTAAGGATTCAATAAGACGATGTGGGCACAGTGCTGCCTGGTTCAGTAAAATCAGTTCCTAGCCATGTCTCCAATACACCAAGGGTGAGAAGCTCATCTTTGGCAACTGAGCCAGAACAGGTTTTTTGTTTTTGTTTTTTTAAGATGACTGGTAAGGGGATCTTAACCCTTGACTGGGTGTTGTCAGCACCACGCTCTCCCAAGTGAGCCAACCGGCCATCCCTATATGGGATCTGAACCCGTGGCCTTGGTGTTATCAGCACCACACTCTCCCGAGTGAGCCACAGGCCGGCCCCTTTTTTTTTTTCTTTTTTTTTTCAGAACAGGTTTGAAGGAGAGGAACATCATCAGATTTTTAAAATTTTTTTTATATTTTCTATAATGAAAATACATGTTGGGCCGGCCCGTGGCTCACTCGGGAGAGTGCGGTGCTGATAACACCAAGGCCCCAGGTTCGGATCCCACATAGGGATGGCCGGTTCGCTCACTGGGTGAGCGTGGTGCTGACAACACCAAGTCAAGGGTTAAGATCCCCTTACCGGTCATCTTTATAAAAAAAATACATGTTGTATCAGAAGAGTTGAACACACATTTAAAAAAAGAAGAAAAGAAAATCTCACCTCACCCCACCACCCAGAGAGAACCACTGTTAATATTTTGGTGCCATGACATCTAGCCTTTACTGGGTGCAACTTTCTTCTACATGACCATACCACAAGGACAACAAGTTCTCTCTTTGGTCTTTTCATATACAAATTATTATTACATAAGCAGTTTTCTATATGATTACAATCTCTTCGAATACATCACATTAATAATGCATATTCATTAAGTGGCTATATTACAATTTACTCAAGCATTTCCTCTCTGTTGAACAAGTAGGTTGTCTATAATTTTTTAAATTTATTTTTTACTATTGTCAATAAGATTATGGAGAATATCTTGGCACATAAGACTTTTTTCTTTGGTAAGAGACCCAAATGTGGAATTAGAGAATGTGAGGATCTCAGTGCAAGGTTACCAAGTTGTTTCCCTGAAGGGTACATGTACAGTCTTCAGCAGTGTTTCTGTCACCATAGCTGCACCGGCTTTGGGCATTCTCACTGAAAACGGAATCTTTGCTAATGTGCTGGCCCCAAAAAACAAAAGCAGAGTTGCAGCCTTTCCTTCATTGTTCAGGAGCTGGGGGAGAGCTCATTAGGGTGTCTCACACACACAGTTCTCTCAGAGCTTGGGTTTTATCTGGTTGTTTTATGGGGGAAGGATCTTAAGGTTGTTATCAAACACAGTTAAAATATTAACCCTTTGTCACATTTTAAAAGGACGATTTTGTTATATTTTGTTTGTTGTTTGCCTTTTAATTATGGTTTTATATTCTGATGAAATTAGATCTACAGATCTTTTCCTTTATGATTGCTGCTTCTTTTAGAGATTTGAAAGGGCAAGACCTTTTAGCTCCTTCTGGGTAAGTCACCTTTCCCTCTGGACCTGTTTTCCCTGTCTTTTAAATGGTCAGGTAGGCAGAGATGTGATTTCTCAGCTTCCTTCTAGGGATAGATTCTTGGACTCCGGACTCCACAGTGCAGCTCAATACTGGCAACTCTCTCCATGCGCTCTGGGGCTCCAGCTGTGGAATCCTTTCTTCTTGAGACTGAGAGGAGTTCATTTATTCATTCAACTAAGGTCTTCTGAGCATCTACTATGTGACAGGCACTATTCTAGGTGTTGGGGATACAGTAGTGAAGAAAACATGACATCTAGTAAAGGGGGACGGACAACCAACAAGAAAGTTATGATAATTCAGATGGTGATAAATACTATGGAAAAATAAAATGGGGTAAGAGGTTAGGGAGTGCCAGGAGATGGGGAGGCGAACTGTTATTACATATCAGAGGGTCAGGTGACATTTTAGCAGAGACCTGACAGAAGTGAGGGAGCCAGTCGGGTGGAGAAGAGCAATCCAGGTAGAGGGAAGAGCGAGTGCTAAGACCCTGGGCAGGAGCCTGCTGGACAAACTGGAAGGGGACCAAGGAGGCCAGAGCGAAGGGAGTGAGGGGGATGGAGCAGGGGAGGGGGGCAGAGAAGGGGCAGGTGGCCTTAGGGCTCTCATAATGACTTGGCTTTCACTGAGTGAAATGGAAACCACTGGACGATTTTGAGCAGAGTGAGCTGAGTGTAGCTGTTTTCGACGAGTTAGAAGAGGGCTCCAGTCTAGTGGACGCTGCAGGCTCTGGCTCTGGAATGAGCCACACCCTGTCCCATTCCCAGCTGAGGGACCTTGGCCTCTCCAAGCCTTAGTCTTTTATCTAGAAAATAATTCCAAAGTTTTAGTTAGGCACCCTCCCTCCTTATAGCTGACCTAACTGGGCCAAGCTTTCCTGTGGGTGGTGGGGAGAAAAAGGGACGGAGACAACCCAGAGGCTTGAATGTTCAATGTGGAATTTCCTGTCTTTAGGAAGGCTCTGGGGTAGGGGGTAGGGGGTAGAGGAGTCATTTAGTCCACTAGCATCTAGCCAGCATCTACTTATTCTGAGCCTCAGATTCTTTCTGGCTCAGGGGAAGTGAGAGATAGTCAGGGAGCCCCAGTAAGCCCAGGCATAGTCAGAGTGGCCAAAAATGGAGCAACCTACCACCCCAAGAATCAGGCCTGTGAGACACAGCACAGGGCCTGCCTCCAGAAATCCATTCAGCTGCCCTGTTCTCAGGGAAGGCCACCTTTCCTGATTCCTCTCCACCTAGTCACGCCAGGACCCTGAATTAGCACACCTGGAGCCTGTTATTAGTCTGCTTCTTTTGCTTATAACAAAATACACAGAACTAGAAAATTTGTAAAGAAAACAAAATTTATTGCTTACAGTTTTGGAGGCTAAGAAGTCCAAAGTCCAGGAAGCACATCTGGTGAGAGCCTTGGCAGTGATGACAGTGACTGCAGGGTATCACATTGTGAAATGGTAGAGCAGAGAGACAGACATTTTTTTTTTTTTTTTTTTTTTAAAGATGACCGGTAAGGGGATCTTAACCCTTGGCTTGGTGTTGTCAGCACCACGCTCAGCCAGTGAGCAAACCAGCCGTCCCTATATGGGATCCGAACCCGTGGCCTTGGTGTTATCAACACCACACTCTCACAAGTGAGCCACGGGCTGGCCCTTCAAGGTCACTTTCTAAAGAGGGACGCACTCTCCCGAGTGAGCCACAGACTGGCCCGGTTGTTGGGAGATTAATGCGCGCAAAAGCCTTAACCCATGCCAAGTACATAGTAAGTGCTCAATAAATGTTAATTATTGATATTCTTTGTTACTGTTATGAGTGTTTCTGGGACAGGGAGGGAGAACTGCAAGACAGTATCTTTGCACGGGTGATAGATAAAGTCACCCTGCGGGCCAGGGCTGCGGGGCCCCT
>NW_007728066.1:215372-275812 GCF_000696425.1 Galeopterus variegatus | reverse complement strand
AGTCCCGCGCCCGCACCCCAGCCGCCGTGCTGTGCCGCGGCCTGGTGGAGCCGCTCGTCTTCCTGGCCAACTTTTCCGTGGTCCTGCAGGGCCCGCTCACCACGCAGTACCTATGGCACCGCTTCAGCACCGACCTCGGCTACAATGGCACCCGCCACAGGGGGGACTGCAGCAACCTCAGCGGGGACCCCACCATGCAGGTAGCGGTGGCGGGAAGGACGAGGAGCGTGGCGGGGGCGGGGCCCGGGCTGGAGCGTGGGGGCGGCTGAGAGGCGGGGCCTGCGTAGAGTGGGGGCCGCTGCGGGGTTTGCATGTTGGGTAGTGGGCGGGAGCAGAGCAAAGGAGGCCTGACAGCTGCAGCGAGGGGATGCGGAAAGTTGATCTAGATAAAGCCCGGCCTTGAGTGTTACCAAAAGGGGTGAAGGTGAGGGATGGGGCCTTGGTCCATCTCTTGTCACCACCCCCGTCTCCTGTATCATTTTTTGAGAGTTACACCAAGATTGTCTGAGGTTTAGGGCCCCCAATAAAGGTCTCATCACTGTAGTTCCCAGGATGCGATGTTTTGCGGGGTGGGCAACCCAGAGTGAGGACATGCACCCTGGTAATTATGCCCCCACAGGAAGTGGAGACCCTTACCTCCCACTGGACCCTCTACATGAACCTGGGTGGCTTCTTGGTGGGGCTCTGCTCGTCTACGCTGCTGGGAGCCTGGAGTGACCACGTGGGCCGCCGCCCGCTGCTGGTGCTGGCCTCTCTGGGCCTGCTGGTCCAGGTCGTGGTGTACATCTTTGTGGTGCAGCTGCAGCTCCACGTCGGCTTCTTCGTGCTGGGCCGCATCCTTTGTGCCCTCTTCGGCGACTTCAATGGGATCCTGGCTGCTAGCTTTGCCTCTGTGGCAGATGTCAGCTCCAACCACAGCCGCACCTTCCGAATGGCCTTGCTGGAAGCATGCATCGGTGTGGCAGGGATGCTGGCCAGCCTCCTGGGGGGCTACTGGCTCCGGGCCCAGGGTTATGCCAACCCCTTCTGGCTGGCTTTGGCCTTGCTGATAGCCGTGGCTCTTTATGCAGCATTGTGCTTTGGTGAGACCGTGAAGGAGCCCAAGTCCACCCGGCTCTTTACACTCCGTCATCACCGATCTATTGTCCAACTCTATGTGGCTCCGGCCCCAGAGAAGTCCAGGAAGCATTTAGCCCTGTACTCGTTGGCCATCTTCATGGTGATCATCGTGCACTTCGGGGCCCAGGACATCCTGACCATCTATGAACTGAGCACGCCTCTCTGCTGGGACTCCAGGCTAATCGGCTATGGTTCTGCAGCTCAATACTTCCCCTACCTCACCAGCTTGCTGGGCCTGAGGCTTCTGCAATGCTGCCTGGCCGACACCTGGGTGGCCGAGATTGGCCTGGCCTTCAATATCGTGGGAATGGTGGTGTTTGCATTTGCTACCACCACACCCCTCATGTTCACAGGTAAAGTGTATGGGCTCAGGGACAGCTTGTCCCAAAAGCACTGGGTGAAAACTGGGGCCAGTCACTCACTGCCTCCACGTTTGGTTCTTGCCTGAGTCTTTGGATACATAGTTGTTTCCCCAGCCTGTACTGGAAGGCACACTGATAAGAAATCCCAGAAAAATAACATCTTTGATATAGGGAAAATACAGACCTTCAGTAGCCAAAGTAATTAATCCATATTATCAACCATAAATATTGTTGGTAATACAGAGCAAAAGAGGAAAGTATGGCTCATACACTAATTGTTTCACCCCTTGGCCCCTACTGCTTATTTATGGTATTCTTAAACAAAGTCCATGCCATTAATGCCTTGATACTCACGTCTCTGATAAGAATCACAGGACCTACCTCAAATATCCTTGGTCAGCTTTTTGGGTTTTTAAAAAAGCTAGTTTTCTCAGCCACAGATATGAAATTCCTGCTTACTTTCGTCCCTCTCCTCCTCCTCCCCTTCCTTCCCCTTCCCCTCCCCACTTCCTCCTCTTCTTTTAGGTGGGGAGAGGCACTGCTGGCCATGGAATGAGGAAGTTAACATTTTATTTTATTTATTTAATTTTTTTTAAAAAGATGACCGGTAAGGGGATCTCAACCCTTGGCTTGGTGTTGTCAGCAACACACTCAGCCAGTGAGCAAACCGGCCATCCCTATATAGGATCCGAACCTGTGGCCTTGGTGTTATCAGCACCGCACTCTACCGAGTGAGCCACGGGCTGTCCTGGAAGTTAACATTTTATTTTATTTATTTAATTTTTTTTAAAAAGATGACCGGTAAGGGGATCTCAACCCTTGGCTTGGTGTTGTCAGCAACACACTCAGCCAGTGAGCAAACCGGCCATCCCTATATAGGATCCGAACCTGTGGCCTTGGTGTTATCAGCACCGCACTCTACCGAGTGAGCCACGGGCTGGCCTGGAAGTTAACATTTTAAAAGGAACAGCTATTTTGATAGAGTCCTAAAATGTATTGTGTATGAAGTCAGCCATTCAGTAATCACAGATTTCTTAGCTGCTTGTCTGACAATGAAGCAGAAGGGGACCAGGTACCTTTCACTCATGCCTGTGGCCCTGGGGTGTGCAGAGATGATGAAAGTGCTGTCATTGCTCTGGGGAGTCTCAGCAGAGTGGGATTTGGGGGAGGTCTGACACCTGAATCGGCCTTGTCATGCCTCATCGGATACCCACTTTGGAGGATCCCCTGTCCTCTAGGAGTTTGCAGTTTTGCTGAGAGACAACCCTCACCCAAGAGAGAGAAATGGTTATGAAGAAAACTGTAAACCTGTAAGTAACTAAATTCAAAGGGAAAAGGAACTCAGGGACTGTGTCCTCACCATGCCATGCTCTTCATAGATGTTACCTCTTTACCTCATGTATTAGTTTCCTCAGGTTGCTGTAACAAATTACTACAGACTTGGTGGCTTAAAACAATAGAAATTTATTCTCTCACAGTCTGAGAGGCCAGAAGGCCAAAATCAGTATCGCAGGGCTGAAATCATGGAGTCGGCAGGGCAGTGCTCCCTCCAAAGGCTCTAGGAGAGAATCTGTCTCTCCAGCTTCTGGTGGCTGCTGGCCTTCCTTGGCTTGTAGCCACGTTGCCAGTCTCTGACTCTGCAGTCACATCGCCTCCTGTGTCTTCTCCACTGTGTGTCAAATCTCCCTCTGCTTTCGTCTCATAAGAACATTTGTGGCAGTGTTTAGGGTCCAATCTGATAATTCAGGACAGTCTCCCCATCTCAAGATCATTTACTTAATCACATCTGCAAAGACTCATTTTCCAAATAAGGCAACATTTACAGCCCAGGGATTGGAACCTGATATCGCTGGGGATCATTATTCAGCCTCCTACACCTCAGAACCATCTTGTGATGAAGGCCTTATTCTCCTCCTTGTACATGCAGGGAGTCAGGCTCAGGGAGGATAAGCACCCAAGTCACACAGATGGTCAGCAGTGGCAGCAGGTTTTGAACTTGGAGCTGACTCCAAAGCCCATGCTTGTTTCTGTGCCCTGCTGTCTCCCTACTAAGTGCTAAGTGGGTGAGCGATGCCTGCTGTTACCCCAAGAGGTGTCCTGCCACGAATGCAATTGGTGGGAATCGGTGTTTTCATGAAAGTGATAGCAGGGAGGCCAAGACTGGAGAAGGGTGGTCTCCCTTCCTCCTTGGTCATTGTCTCCCCACCCTCACCATCAAGCAAGTTCTTCCTGGGTCTAACCTAAGTCCCACATGGGATGTATATAGGTGCTCTGCTGCCTCTCGCTTGGGCACCCCACTTCCCAACCCCATTTTCCTGACGACTGTTTATTTTTCCACAGCGTATGGGTTGCTCTTTCTGTCATTAGTCACAACACCTGTCATCCGGGCCAAGCTCTCCAAGCTGGTGAGCAAGTCAGAGCACGGTGAGTGTCAGGATCAACCTGCATCCTCTTCTTCATACTCAGTGTTGCCTGAAATGGGCAGGCAGGCAGCCATGGCTGGGGGATAGCTTACTTTCCTCCCTGCCACCCTGGAGAAGTGAGTGGCCAAAGTATATGCACTTCTGTTGAGTTGTCCAGGGCTGGCATGAACCATGCTGCCTTGGATTTTCATCGAGTAAGTGTTAGAACTGGGAATCAAACCAGCAGTTAATCTCAGAGAGGAGATGATCCCAAATAGGATTAAAAAAGCCATTTCAATCAGGTTTTCGTGAGAAGCTATCACGTGTAGTTTTAATGTGGATTTAATTGCAGCCACTTATTTATGAACTGCACCTCCATGTAGGTGTTTTCCATGCATGACCTTATCGAATCCTTATCATATCACATGATGCAGTAGATTATAGGTGAAGGAAGACAAGACTCAGAGAGGCTAAGTGACTTGCCCCAGGTCACACAGCTGTGAGGTAGTGGTGGCAGGATTTGAATCTGGGTCTTTCAAACTCCAGAGTGTGACATTTATTTCTTCACAGGTGCTCTCTTTTCTGCTGTGGCCAGTGTGAACAGCTTGGCCATGCTGATGGCCTCTGGCATCTTCAACTCACTTTACCCAGCCACTCGGAACTTCATGAAGGGGTTCCCCTTCCTCCTGGGAGCTGGCCTCCTCTTCATCCCAGCCATTCTGATTGGGTAATGCAGGGCCCTGAACCCTTGCTCATAATGGAGCCCTTTACTCTAAAGGTTTCCTCTTCCTCCTCCCATTCGAAATTGGCGGCTTCATTCCTGGAACCCTTCCCCTCTCGGTGTCTCATCCTTGCAGATGGCTGCCTCATCCTCTGGGAGTCATTGCCTGAAGGCAAGGCAGAGGGGTGGGTAAGGAAGGATCAGCATAACATTCTACCTGGCAAGGCTGTGTTCTTTCTCCCTGTTCCCTTCATCTCCATCTGCTCCCATTTTATAGATGGAACTATGGCAGCAGAACTGTGCTAAAGGGAAGCCCAGAGAGCTTCCTCAGCTCGGCATGGCTGGGCCACGGGCTAGCCTGACCCACTGACTTCTTCCCCTGTAGTCTTAAGAGTTATTTTCCAGAGCCATCTGTCTCAGAACATTGTTCTCCACCTCTTAGCTTGGGGAGGGGGTAGAGAGGGAGTTCAGACCCGGACCAGCCCACCCAAGTAGATCCTGTGCCACTTCTACAAATGGCTTAACATTGCCATTTGTGATAATAAATCCATTTAATCAGACTTCTACAGAGAGGAGTTGAAGGTTCACCCATGTCAAATCTGAACCCTCTCTCTGTCCCCAACAGGATTCTGGAAAAGGCTATTCCTCGCCCTGAATTCCAGCAGTTTCCCCACAGCCCCTGATCTGCCTGGACCAGACGACAGAGGGCCAGAGGAGCAGAGTGAACTTGAACCAGCTGAAAGTGTGCATCTGGGAGCCCAGCCCACAGCAGCCCCAGCAGCTCCTCTGACAGGGCACAGTGCTCACCTGGGAGCAGGTGGTCAAGCTAGAACAAGGCACCACCTCATCCACAGCTGAGCCAGCCTCTGACTAGGACTCAGACAGGCCCACTCCAGGGTGGGTGGCAGGGGAGCTATTTGGGACGGGGGTCTGTTCATCTTTATGCCATCCGTCACTTAGAACCCTGCAGGGGAGAGGAGAGGTCCTGATGGAGGTAACACTTTAGGGACCAGATAAAGCATGAGGGTTGGCATCTCCTTCCAGCCCCAAGTGCGCAGCCCACGGTACTGTGTTCCTGAGGTGTGCAGCTGCCACCAGTCACTCCTTAATGAATATGGGACCTGCTTAATGCAGCTTTGGGGGAAGAGGGGACATGGGGGGGGCCTGGTACCCCCTGGAGAGAGAGTGCTGCTGTTGCTTGGGGTCAGGGAATCAATCCTTGGCTATGGTCTGCCCACCCCTAGGCTTAACACTGCCATTTGTCATAATAAATCCATTTAATCAGACTGAAGTGAACCTTCTGGTTGCCCACGCATTGGGCTTTAGGGCCCTCTGTTTCCCTGCTCCCAGTCTGCCTTCCATAGGTCAGATAACAGCAGCGGCTGGACAGGGCAGGAGCCCTGGGCTGCCTGTTTGATCTGTGCTGGGTGTGACTAGCCAAAGCCTCATCTGACTCGCCATTTTCTGCTCCTGAGCACTGGGAGATGAAAGGCTGCCAGGCTTGCATCAGGCCAGTGGAGAAGCTCAGGACAGAGCCCTGGCTGCTCATTCCTGAGGGTCAGTCAGATCCCAACCCTGAACGCACTTGTACCCATCTTCCTGGCTATACCAGCCTACGCAGAATCAGTTCGTTACCACTCAGTCCCCAGCACCTCCCATTGCCAGGCGTTTCAGCAGAGCCATATGCTGAGACCATCCCTTGTGCCTCTGTAGGTCAACAGGAACCTGGGAGCTGGGCCTGATTCCCTATATGATCCAGGGGCCCCAGCTTCCCAGGGAATGAGGGGCCCATTTCTAGGGAGTTAGGAAGGTCTGAACCTGAAGTTGAAAAGCAGAATTATTTAATATTAAGGCACTGGCTTTGTTGAGGCCATAACTTCCCCAAGCAGACCCAAATCAGGTGGTACTTGGCTCTTCAAGCCAGAATTGCCAGAGGGGTTTGGTCCTGCTCCCTTTTCTACCTTCATTCTCTCCCACCAGCTGGTTTTTCTGGTTGCAAGTCATGCAGGTGAAAAGGGGGTAGCCAGGCAAGCCAGGGCCGGCTGGGGCTTCTGCAGCCTGGGCCCCTGTTTGCAGAATCCCTACCTCACTGTCCCCTCGTAATTGGGAGACCGAAGCAAGGGGAGGGCCCCCCACTGACTCAACCACCATGAGGCTGTGAGGAGAAGAGGGGAAAGGCTCTGAGCTGGCCTCAGCCTGGGCTCTACTCTGGGTGCCACATCTGGCCAGCTGTGTGACCTTGAGCAAGCCCCTCTGGGAGGCTATAGGTCTGCGATGCCCCAGTTTGTTTGATCATTGGGATCACACCTGGTTGGACAAGTTAGGAAACATGATTAGCTGATGCTCTGAGACGACCCTTCCCACCTCATACATTCTAGAATGAAACACCTCTCTTCATGGTACTAGGTGGGCCTGGGGGAAGGATGAATGAATTGTGACTTTTGGCCTTTGAATGTTCCTGACAAGTTCTTGGCACCTGGGGTGGGGACCTAGCTGACTCAGCCCCAACCAGGGCCAGCAGCTGCAGCCCAGCCAAGCAGAAAACCCTGACCCTGCAGAATGTGCTGGAGCAGGCTCTGTGGGAAAGGCTACCTCTGGGCCCTCTGTCAGGATCAGCCCTGAGGGGCCAGGCCTAGGTGGAAGGTGAAGGCCTTGGTGCTGCCCTGCTGTGACCTGAGCAGTGTTTGTCACAGCATGGGAGGCAGTCACCCCTGCACATACTGGCCCGGCTGGGGGGTGGCTCGTCACTTCAGTTGCACTGGCTGGGGCTGGAGGCTGGGCTCTGATTTCTCAGAGACAGAGGAGGGGGCAGAAGTCAACCAGAAAGCCAGACAGTGGAGATGGACTGCAGAGAAGGGTGTACTGAACAGAAGAAAAACCAGGAAGCCTCTCAGGAGGGAGTGAGACTGGGGACAAAAAGACAGAAAGCCTCCCTGGAGGTACGCATACACTGTATTGTTATTGACTGCTCTAGGGCAGCATCTGGTCTGCCTTGTTCATCGTGCCAGGACCTAGCCCTGGGACTGGCACTGGGGAGCACTCGTGCTGCATCAAGGAAAGAGGATCAGGTGCAGTCAAAGCCAAAAGTTGGCCAGGACTGGCTGAAGACAGTATCTCCGGCAGGGAGTGAAGGGGAGGGAAGGAGTCCCAAGCCTAGAGACCTTTGACTATCTGATGATGTGGCCCGAGAGCTAGGAGTAACCTGGCCAGCACCGTGGGGAAGGGGTCTGGGAGTTCAGCCAGACTTGAGGTGGGAAGAGGCAGGGCACCTTCCGGCTGACTGCACTAGCTGGAGCCTGGGTCTATTAGAGGGTGGGGCAGAGGGACATTCATGCTCAGTTATTTCTGTATGGCCCCTGGGTCAGCCTTTTGTTGCTAGAACTCATCCCACACTGCTAGATCCTTTGGGACAAAGGAGAAGCAACAGCCCTGCCTCGGGCACAGCCTGCAGGGTGATTCTCAGAGCAATTCCACCACCTGCCTTGGTGCCAGGAGGTCTGGGTCTGGATCCTGAGGCTGCCACTAATGACTTGGGAAGCTGGACTCATCACTCAACTTTTCTGAGACTCAATTTCCTTATCTGTAAAAAGCAGACAATGCCAGATTGGGTTGCACCAATGATTACAGAGACCACGGAGTGGAGTGTTTGGGAAATGGAAAAGATTTGTCAGGGATTCGTGTGTTAGAGACTTGCTGCTCAAAGTGTCCTCCCTGGAACACCAACATCAGCTTACCTGGGAACTTGTGGGAAATGCAGAATCTCAGGCCCCACCCCAGATCTCCTGGATTGAATTTTAACAAGATTCCCAGGAGATTTATGGGCACATTAAAGTTGGAGAAACTGCCCTAGGTAGAAACCCTTGCCCTTCCTCAGGATCTTGCCTCTTCCCACAGAGCTGCAGGTTCTGCCCAGGCTGCTGTTGCTGCCAGGGGGCTGCCTGGTCCTCCTCACCCACTGAGCAAATGGGTGGGCAGCCTTGGGTGGGTGAGGGGCTGGGGAAGACAGCAGGGCCAGGCCAGGCAGGAGCCTGAGGCACAGCACCAGGTCATGGGGTTGGGTGGGCTTGGAGACATGGCCTCCCCTTGCCCAGACCCTGGCCCAAGTAGGAGGCTTTTGTGCACCAGCTAGTGCAGCAAAGCTGGCCGCAGCTGTAGACTGGCCAGAGTGAGGGCTGGCTCGGCCCAACCCGGATGTGGCAAAGGAGGCCTCCCCGAAGGAAGGCTGGGAAGGGACCTGGGACCTAGTCAGGCAGCTAAGGACACTGAGTGGTTACAGGTCAAGGCCACAGTGCGGCAGGGAGTGGTGAGCCCAGGGGCCAGGCACAGTCTGGGTGGAGAGCCATTGCTGGCCTCTCATCCCTGGCTGGAATTGCCCTAATTCCTGCTAGAGGCTGCCTGCCTTCACCCTCCTCAAGCTGGCTGCTGTCAGGGCAGTAGAAGGGAGAGTGTGCAGCAGCCCCCACCATCGCCAGCGTCTCCAGGACTGAGAGGGACCTTCCCCATGTCCAAGACAGAGCACCTGAAGGCAGGGCCAGGTACTGAGGAAGGTGGGTTTGAGACGGGCTGTGAGGGTGGGGGACAGGGAGGGCCATTTCCTGAGAGTAGCCCAGGATGTCTCGGCCCAGGGAGGCTGGTTTGAGGAGCTGTTCCTTCAGGGAGGACATAGAAATGGGAGGCACAGCAGGGCTTGGGAACTGGGAACCAGTTAGGTCGGGCCCATGGGTGCAGCACCCTCCAAACTGGTGTCAGAGCCTGCAGATGAGTCCCGGGAGGAGCGGCCCTGCAGGAAGCGGATGATCTTCTCAATGGTGGCCTCCTGGTACTCATGGGACCACCTGCAGGCACAGAGGCAGCATACGTCAGCGGGCTGGGCAGAGGGAGCTGCTGCCCAGGGGGCCTGTTTGCTTTGCCCAAGTGCTGCCTGGTGATTTGTACCCACCTCCCTCCCTCAGTTTTCTGTCCCCAGGGCAGGGTGTGGGGTGCTCACTTGATGCCGTTGAAAGTAAGCACAGCCTGCATGTCCTCAGGTAGGGCGTGGGGCTCAGGCCATTCAAAGCCATCAATGACCGGCACAATGTTCTTGCCACAGTTTAAAGCAGTCACAATCTCCTGGAGAAAGAAGAGAGGGGAGGAGGAAAAGACCCCTGTCCCCATTTAGGGACCCTGGGGCCAGGCAGGTACTTCGGAGGGCCAGTAGCCAGAAGTTGGGCCCAGGCTGGGACACTGGTCCTGAAGTTTACTTTGACTTCTCCCTCATACCTTATGGTATAATAAAAAATAAATATTTGGGGCCGGCCTGTGGCTCACTCGGTAGAGTGTGGTGCTGATAACACCAAGGCCACGGGTTCGGATCCCATGTAGGGATGGCCGGTTCGCTCACTGCCTGAGCGTGGTGCTGACAACACCAAGTCAAGGGTTGAGATCCCCTTACCGGTCATCTTTAAAATAAATAAATAAATAAATAAAATAAATATTTGGTCTTTGTCCGGGGTTCCTGTCACAGAGCCCCTAAAACCCTTAGAATCTCCTGAGTGACAAGAGTGTCTTTTGTATGCTAATGGGGGGGAGAGGAGAGGAGGGAGATGGTGGCTTAGCTTCAAGAAGAGGGCTTGTCACCACGAAGACCGAGCCATGATTACAGGGTTGAAACTTTCAGCACCACCCATGACCTCCTGAGAAAGGCTGGAGATTGAGTTATCACCAATGGCTGATGATTTAATTAATCATGCCTATGTAATGAAACCTCCATAAAAACCCCTAAACGATGGGGCTTGAAGAGCTTCCAGGTTAGTGAACACATCTAGGAGCCCCTGTCCTCCAGACTTGGTCCTGTGCATCTCTTCCATTTGGCTATTCCTAAATTATATCATCATCATCATCATCATCATCATCATTATTATTATTATAAACCACTAATCATAAGTAAAGTGCTTTCGGGCCGGCCCGTGGCTCACTCGGTAGAGTGCGGTGCTGATAACACCAAGGCCCCGGGTTCGGATCCCACATAGGGATGGCCGGTTCGCTCACTGGCTGAGCGTGGTGCTGACAACACCAAGTCAAGGGTTAAGATCCCCTTACCGGTCATCTTTTAAAAAAAAAAAAAAAAAAAAGTAAAGTGCTTTCCTGCATACTGTGAGTCATTCTAGCAAATTATGCATGGGGTGGGGGGGAGGTTGTCATGGGAACCCCTGAATTTGTAGCCAAGTCAGACAGAAGGACTTGCAACTGTGTCTGAAGTGAGGGCCGCCTGGTGGGCCTGAGCTCTTAACCTGTGGGGTCTGAGGTGTCAGAACTGAATTGAACTGTGGGACACTTAGTTGGTGTCAGGAAACTGGAGAATTAGCTGTCAGTGTAGAAAAAACTCCACATGACTTGGCATCAGATGAAAAACATCACACGCCTGCAGGCAGACTGATCCATCCTGAGCCCTGCCAACTATACTCCTTACCTACAATAAACAAAAGAATCTGCTCTGACCACGTCAGCTAAATGATAGCGCCTTGGGAGATCTGGGATGTCAATCATCACATCCACCTGTCCTGGAAAAACATTATACGACTATGTTACTTAGAAGCAGCCATAATTGTGTTAGAAAACCATAAAATAACCTAGAATACTCCCTATTACCCTTACTCTAGATCCCTGCATGTAGGAAGTAACTTAGCGACAACCCCAAATCTATGTGTCATGTATGACCAATAGAAAATTACTGATAAAGTAATTAGGCAGGGCTATCTCTCTCTCTTTCCTTTGATCCTTTCCCCTTCTTATGATTTATAAAATATTAGGTTCTTGTGATTATAAAATATTAAGTTCTTTGGAAAACATTTTCAGGGCGATCAGATCTATGTGTCATCATTTTGGCTCAATAAATCCTTGCTATATGTATTTGGTCTCAGTTTCTTTTTAGGTCAACACTTATTTCTCATATCCACCATTTTTCTCTACCTCCACCCCACCACCACCCTGCTCCAACCCCCATTATCTTCAGCCCCACTAGGTCTCCTCATTCACTCTTTTGTCCCCTCTATTTTATTCTCCATGTTGCCCTTTCACTTAGCTAATCTTTGCAAAATGCAAATCTGACAAATCTGATCTTGTCACCCTATACTTAAAAAGATTCAAGACTTTACATGGCTCTTAGAATAAAGTCCAAACTTCTTAATGTGGTCTGCAAGGCCCTGTGTTGTTGGTCACAGTCCACTTCTCAAACTCCGTCCCTACACTGTCCCCCAAGCCACAAAGATCTTGTAGCCCTTTAGATTTGCTATCCTCCCTCCCTGCACAGGGCCTTTGCACATGCTGTTTCCTCTGTCTAGCACATGCTTTCCTGCCCCTTCACCTGGATAATGTCCACTCATTTTTCTGATTTGAGCTCAATCAACACTTTTCCAGAGACCTTGTCCCTCACTTTCCTAACCAAGTCATATTTCCCTATTGTAGGCTCTCATAGACTCTCCGGCACATAGTACAGTTGCAAATTTAATTGATGGGGAGTTAATTTAATATGTGTTTTTGCCATACCTAAGGGAAGGAACCATGTCTGTTTTTTACTCACCTTGTATCTCAGCATCTACCACAAAGCCCTGCCCATAGTCAGCCCTTGCTGGATATTTAATGGATGGAGGAACGAATGAATGAATGGGACAGCATATCATAGCCGTTAGGGGCTGCGCTCTGGAATCATCAGCTCTGGGTTCACATCAAATCTCTGACACAGGTTCTGTGACCTGAGGCAAAAATAATGAGCTCTCAAAGTCTCTGTTTTCTAATATACAGAACAGAGTTAATGATAGTCCCTGTCTTGTAGGGTTGATGCATGGAATAACTGCAGTATTCTGTGGCAAGTGATTAGAACAGCGCTTAGCAAACGGTGTGTGCTTAATAAATAATAGGTGTTATTATTTCCTCCTCTGTAAAGTGGGGATAATAAAACCCACCTCACAAGGTTGTTCTGAGGATATTACTTACTATTAATGGTGATCTGGTAAGTGCTTTATTGAATGTTTCTTTCCTTTCAAGGGGGAATTGGACCTTCTTGAGTGCAGTTCACTTGTGGTTTTCCATATTGATTAGCCACTAAATGTGGCTTCGGGGAAAGGAGTTGTAGAATCAGAGGCAATTAAGCACTAAAAACAACCAAAGTGGATGATGGAGCCTTTGGAACTGGGCCAAGGCATAGGCTCCCACCACCCACCTCCCTCCTTACTTACCATCTGCTGGGACAACAACGGGTGCCAAGCCTCTTACCCTTCCAGGGGAAAGACCCTGCATAACTTCAACCTTGACTGGCTTTCTGGGGAGCTTCTCCCTTTTACAGATGAAGAGAAGGAAGCCCAGAGAGGAGAAGAAACTTCCTACCAAGTCACATATATGCTCATCTCAGGAGGGACCAGACCTCTGACTCCAGCCTTCAGAGGCCAAGTCCAGGGCTGTTTCAACCAAGCCCTGCTGCCTCTCTGCTGAGCATTTAGATGCACTCTGACCCTGCAGCAATGTATTTGGGAACCTGTAGACATTTGTTTCATCCAGAATTATACAGCACAAAAGAGAGTACAAACTGCTCATTGTGCAGATTCAGAGGCTGGCCAAGAAAGGGATATGGGTATATTCAAGATCACTCAGCTGGTTAAGAACAGCAACTTGATTCGAGTCAAGTCTTTTGACCTGGTAAATGTAGTAGATAGACATGGCTCTCCCAGTCATCTCAGCTTCATCAGAATCGCTCCTCTGTTTAACTGTCGCGTCAATGATCCTATAAACTCTTATAGAGCCTTCTGTGTACCATGCATGGTTTTATACAACAGGGATGCAGTGTGAACAAGACGAGGTCTGAACTCTCATGGAGCTCACAGATACTCCTCTCTTTCTCTCCAAAGGCTGCCTGCCACCTGCTCTGGATCATCAGCCATGATCCTCCAGGATGTCTCCCTGGCCCAGTGCCCCAGTCCCAACCCAGGCCTGGTACTCAGCCCCTCCTGCATGGCCTTTGGAGCTTGGCCCTCTTCCCCACTGTCAATCTGGACAGTGCTCTAGTATCAGAGCCTTCTTCCTAAAACCCACTGCCCTCTTCCTGCCCAAGGGCTCCCTGTTTCCCAGGGCTTTAAGCACAGGTCTTCACCCTGCTTTAAGCATTCCATAACTCGGTTCCATAATTCTTATCCAGCCAGGGGTGCGCTGGTAAATGTATAACAACCAGCTCCCCAAGGGGGAGAAAAACCCAACCAACCAACCAGTCAAAAACAAAACCTTGGTTTGTAACAGTTGCCAATTTCCTTGGTGTAAATACTCCCACCAAGGCTGATTCCAAGCTACCAACATGATATCAGTGAATGTGGAAGAGATGCAGACAATCATCTCTGGTGTCAGCTGAATCCAAGCCTTTCCCATCATCTGCCCTCACACTCCTCAGATCTGTGCCATGGGACACAGCGCAGATCCTGGGAGAGAGCACGAGTTTTGGAATCAGATAGATGGAGTTCGAAGCCCAGCTTTTCTGATTTCTATGCTAGTAATGTGGACATTGGAAAATGATTCTATTTTTCTGAGCCTCAGTTTCTTCATCTGTGTGATGAAGCAAGCAATACCAATGATGCATGTAGGCATTTGGCACCTTTCTCATCCCTACCTTTATTCATTTGCTTAAATAGATGTAGTAGTCATAATAATTATATCAATAATTATTGCCACCATTATTGAGCAGTTACTATGTGCCAGGCATTCTGATAAGCACTTCACGAACTCTAGCTCTTTTAATTCTCGTAACGATATCCTAGGGAGTTATGTACTATCATTATCCCAACTTTCCAGTAATACACACGAAGCTCATTGGGGTGAAGTGACTTGTCCATGGCCAGAGCCAGGATTCAAGTTCATGGTTTTGCGTTCTTAACAATAATGCCATTCTGCTTGTCACTATGCTCTCCTACCCCTCACAGAAGTTATTTTTCAAAGCATTTTCATCCCTCTCTGACCCTCACAACAATCCTACAAGGTGAATAGGACAGGCAAGTTATCCCATTTTGTAGATGAGAAAACTAAGATGCAGAGAGCCTGAGTAGCTTGCTAAAGTCCTATTTCAGTCAGAGCTGTGGCTGCTGCCTTCCAGCCAGGCCGGGGAGGTGCTTCAGGGCTAAGTGTTGCTGGGGTGTGCAGACAAGAAGGAAAGGGAGGAGGGTCCTGTCCCCTGGGCCACGTGCTATTGCTGGGACCGCAGAGGCACAGCACCTACCTTGTGCACCCAGTCCTTGCAGTCATGGTCTTGCATGCATTTGTCCAATGCCCCGGCTGACAGCACCAGCACAAAGTTGCGGGCACCCATGACACTCTGGATGAGCTTGTCTTCAAATTTGCCTGCTTCCAGCTTCTCCACATCAATGAAGACACTGAAGCCATGCAGCTGCAGGTGCACCTTCAGGAGGCTGCAAAGAATTCCTGTGTCACTGCCATGGCCCTGCCCCAAGGGCCCAGGCTGCCTGCCTGCCCCTCCTCACCTGGCCAGCTGGGAGCCTGAATTCCGGCGGTAGCTGATAAAGACATCTGGGGTATCTCCACTGGGCTTAAAGCCAGTGCAGGGCAGTGGGGAGTGCAGCATTTCTGGGGTGGACAAGAGATGGCATGGTGAGGATGGTCCCTTCCCATCACTCACCATGAGGCACATAATCCCTTGAAGACTTAGTCTCCTACCCACCCAGCCCTTTCAGCCTAGCCTGAGGTTGAGAGATGGGGCCTACAGGAAGGAAGGCCACTGACTATTGATGAGTCCCTCTCGGGTGGTAGGCATGGTGTTTTAGGGACACTGATATGTAGCTCCAGTCCTGTCCTCTCTCTGGAACTACAGCCCTGCACAGCCAGCTGCCCACAGACCGTCCAAACTCCTCCCCTTGCCCCTTCCTCCTAGTTTTCACCAAAGCCAGAAACTTGAGTATCAGCTTCAGCTCCCACCTCTCATTCATTTATTCAACAAATATTTACAAAGCACTTACTGCATGCCAGGCACTGTCCTTAGTGCTTGGGATACAGCAGTGAACAAAACCCCATCTTTGTGGGGCTGACATTCAATGATCAGAGCCAGGCTCCATGCTCTGTTGCTTCTACCTACTAAACATCCTGGACTCCAGCCCAGGGTCCTCCCTATGTCCGGGCTCCCAACACCAGCCTCCTCAATGGTCTCCCCAAGTTTAGCTATGATTACCCAATCTACGCCATTTGCTAAAGCTATAGAGATAGCTTTCTAAAATCCAAATCTGGGAAGCTTGTTGTCCCTGTTGGTTAGTTGGTTAGAACGTGGTGTTGTAACACCAAGGTCAAGGGATCGGATCCTCTTACCAGCCAGCTGACGAAAACAAAAACAAAAACAAAAACCAACTGTGCATGGCTCCCTACTTCCTATAGAAGCTATTTTTTGGAAGCTATTTTTGCCTTAGGACCCTCCTGGGTTTTTTTTTTTTTAAGATGACCGGTAAGGGGATCTTAACCCTTGACTTGGTGTTGTCAGCACCACGCTCTCCCAAGTGAGCCAACCGGCCATCCTTATATGGGATCCGAACCCGTGGCCTTGGTGTTATCAGCACCACACTCTCCCAAGTGAGCCACGGGCCGGCCCCAGGACCCTCCTGTTTTTTAAACATGAAATCTTGGAGTTTTACTTGGAGTTGCAATGTAAAAATGATAAAAGTTGACCTGCTTTGGTTGAAGCAAAAGAATTGGGCCAAAGCCCATTCCCTTATCTCTTGTAGGTGCTTAGTACATACTTGCTGAACAAATGGACAAATGAATTCATCTTTTTATAATATTCAGACTTTACATCCATAGACAATTGTCTGTTTATGAAGCAGAAAGACAGAGCTAAAATTCCAGTTCTGTCAGCTAATGGCTTTTCTAACCTCAGGAAATGTATTCAAACTCTTTAAATCTCAGTTTCATTATCTTTAAAATAACACCCATCATGGAGATGTTCTATATCTTGGATTTTTATGGAGTTTACACAGGGGTAGATGTTTTTCAAAACTCCTCAAACTGGACACTTTTTTATTTGTGACCGGTAAGGGGAACGCAACCCTCAGCACGGTGTTGTCAGCACCACGCTCAGCCAGCGAGTGCACCGGCCATCCCTATATAGGATCCGAACCCGGGGCCTCAGCGCTACCAGCGCTGCACCCTCCTGAGTGAGCCACGGGGCCGGCCCCAAACTGGACACTTTTAGGTTTACTTATGCCTCGTGTTATTCTGTAAAAAGTTTTTAAAGTTGATTTTTAAAAATTTACCACACACAGTATAGAATGGGTATAGAGATTAATGAGATATTTAAAAAACTTAAGATATCTTAAGTACCTGGTATATAGGTAATAAATATTAGCTGAATAGTAAATTAGTAAATAAAAATAAGTTAATGAATAGTCTGGCTGGTTGGCTCACTTGGTTAGAATGTGGTGTTGATAATACCAAGGTCAAAGGTTCAGATCCCTGTACCGGCCAGCCGCCAAATAAAAAAAAAATGTGAATAAAGAGGGTTGCGGGAAGGGCCGGCCCATGGCTCACTCGGAAGAGTGCGGTGCTGATAACACCAAGGCCCCGGGTTCGGATCCCTATATAGGGATGGCCGGTTCGATCTCTGGCTGAGTGTGGTGCTGACAACACCGAGCCACGGGTTAAGATCCCCTTACCAGTCATCTTAAAAAAAAAAAAAAAAGAGGGTTGCGGGAAGGGCCGGCCCATGGCTCACTCGGAAGAGTGCGGTGCTGATAACCCCAAGGCCCCGGGTTCGGATCCCTATATAGGGATGGCCGGTTCGATCTCTGGCTGAGTGTGGTGCTGACAACACCGAGCCACGGGTTAAGATCCCCTTACCAGTCATCTTAAAAAAAAAAAAAAAAAAAAAAAAGAGGGTTGCTGGAGCCCTAGAATCCACTCTAAGCACCCTCAGAACCCAGCCTTTGTAAGCCATTGGGTAACAGGATAAGCCGCCGTGTTCCCACCCACACCCCATGTATGCACCCTCCATGCTCCACACTGCCTCCTCGCTGCCCCTGCTCCCCACAGTGCCCAGTGCACCCCTGAAGACCTGGTCAGGCATCCCCTCCTCTCCCAGGTCTAGGCCTGGGTGGACAGGCAGGCTGTGCTTCTTCTGGGCTCCCACTGTAGTCCTAGGCATGCTTCCTGCTGGGGTCACCTCCTATTTATTGTTGTGGGTTTTTGTGGGGTTTTTTTTGTAGTAGCATGTACGTAACATAAAATTTAGCATTTTGACCACTTTTAAGTTTCTAGTTCAGTGGCATTAAGTACATTCACATTGTTGTGCACCCATTCCCCGTTTTTCGTCTTTAGTTGTGACGTGGCTAGGAAGTGCAGGACGGTGACGGTCCCGTTTGGTGTGGCAGGCCCACTTTCTTCCTCAGAAGACAGATGCCCCCATCTCAAGATATGGGGCAGCTGTGGCCTCACTCTTTGCTCCCATCTCTTCACAGATTTGGTTGGCCATAGCAAGGACATGGGGGCTGATGGACCCCACACTGCCAGGAAGGGAACTCACCTACCTCACCCTGAGTTGCCCTCACATGGTTGACCACAGGGCTGCTGTGCCCCTCCGATCCTGCCCAGAGCTTCCCCTGGGCCCAATAAGCCAAGGCAGGCCATCTGCCTATGTATATACCTGCCTTACTCCCCTCCTACCCACCTCGGCCTGAGAACTTCTTGAAGGAAAGTGCAACATACTCATCTTCCCACCCTCAGAGCCCAAGCCGTCGCAGCATCTGTGCTCAACCAACCGCCCAGGAGGCTCTGCGGCTCAGCTCCCTCCTCTGGGGCTGCAGCTGGAGGAAGAGGGGGTCCCAGGTGGGCGGGCTGACCTCTGGCAGCTGTGAGGATGCGGGCGCGGTGCACGCCCAGGCGGATGCCACAGTCCTCCAGGAGCTGCTGCTCGGACACTCGGTGCAGCAGGGAACGGTCCAGGCCACAGCTGACCAAGCCATAGGTGTACTGGCGGAAGCGCGGGTCCAGGCTGCCCAGCCAGTCGGCCAGGTTGCTGCGGTCGCAGGTAGCATAGTTGGCGAAGGTCTTGAGCTCGGTGAGCTCCCTAAAGAACCTGCACCCCATGGAGGAGAAGAAGCTGAGGTCCTGACTCTGGACAGGCTAGGGGTGGAAGGGGCGGTCAGTTAGACCTGGTGGCGGGCGAGCAGGCAGGCAGGAGACTCCGTACCTCTTGCGGGTGATGCCCGATTTCATGCCCAGGTCGGTCTGGAGTTCCTCCTCTGTGAGCCGCAGAAGCAGGTCGCCATCGACCTGCTGCTCCTGGGGGAGAGATCAGGTGTGAGGAAGGGCTCTCCTCCTAAGCCCTTGGACCTCAAGCACGAGATGCAAGGAGAAGCAACTGGAGGTGGCAGCGGCGGGGGCAGATGGGACCCAGATTACAGCTGAGTGACCCCGCGGATGGCTGAGTACAGGCTCCCCGCCCCCCAAAGGGCAACCTGGCGCCATGGGTGTGAGGGCCGGGAGGGGGTGCAGTCGCCGACTGGGGGGAAGCGGACCCCGCGGCTCTACCCGGAAGCTCTCGCAGTACTGGGAGAAGCCGATCTGCTGCAGCCAGGTCTGGACCTCGGCCTCCTTCCAGCTGGCCACGCAGGGCAGGATGGGCCGCGGCACCTCCTCGCCCAGCAGGCGCAGCGCGCGCTTGGCCAGTGCCGACTTGGTGCCATTAGTGGAGTAGGAAACCAGGCGTTTCAGGCTCTGGATGGCACCAATGTCGCTGAACACCTAGGGATGGGGTGGGGAGAGGGGGTCTAGGGTCCACCAGCTTGTCCGCCGTCCCCCAAAGTGCCCAGTCCCTCCCTTCCCCTCTTCTCACCGTTGAAAGTCCTGTCATCCTGCCTTTACCCACTAAGTCACCAAGTTCTGTGGATTCTCCCTCCTGAAGCTCTCTCCATTCTTGAGCAGGCCCCCCTCACATGTCCCTTCTACAGCTTCCACTGGCCTAGGACAAAGTCTGAGCTCTTGGTATGGCCGCCACGTCTGGCACAGTGCAGCCCCTGCCCACCACCTCCAGCTCACCTAGCCTTCTACCAACCCACACTTGCATGACACCCACCCCCACACACGCCTCGGCCCATGGTGTTCCCAAACCCTTATTTCTTCCAGCCTGCTCATGGGAATCCACTGGCATCCAGACTGATTAGCATCTCCTCTGTGCAGCCTGCTTTGATTCCACCACAGCTTGGCCTACGACCTCCAATTAGGACTTGTACCACACTCTGAATGCCGTTGACACTAGGTGATAACACAACTTCCACTGGACTATAAGCTGAGCACATGTCTTAGTCACGATTGAAGCCCCATATTTGGCATGATGAAGGACACAGAGTAAGGGCTCAGTATGTCTTTGCTGAACTGTGCTTGCTTGGCCTCTATGGGAAAGAGGTGATGGGGTGGTGATCACGGCTGCTGGCCAGATCCAATCCTTGGGGTCCTCACTCCCTACTTCCCTTCAAGTCCCTTCTCCCAAAGCAGAATGACCTGCTTTATAAGGGCAAGTCCTCCCACGGCCTAACTCTGCAGCGCAGAGAGAAGAACCAGAAACTCCTAGAACATTGCCCGTTGGAAGAGGCCTTGGAGACCCCTTAACAAAGCAGTCTCTTCTTGATCTGCAGAGACACACATAATGGGTGACAATCATGTGATACACACTCTATGAGCACCTCAGATGACAGCTGTGGTAGGGACAGGGTGGGCCATGGGGTGTGCACCACTCCCTGTGCACCAGCTCTCACCCACCCCCAAGACCCCCCAGAGGAACGCAAAGGAGAGTGACATTATAGGGATAATCTCGAATCTGTAATGTTTAAGAAACAAAACCCACAAACTTTTGGTAATGCAACTATCATTAGTCCCTTATCCAGGTTAAGAACCACTGCTGAGGTCCAACTCCTTTAGTTTTCCAGAGGATAAAAATGAGGCCCAGAGAGGGGAAGCCAGGTGCCCAAGGTCACAAAGCAAGTTGCAGTAGCAAGCAAAGACTGCTATTCAGACCCTGGGCATGGGGACCCCTTTGGACTCAGGTGGGGGTTATCTGGCTGACACAGTATGTCCACCCCAAGTCCCTGTCTCCAGAAGCCATCTTCCCAGACTTCAGACCCAAATGGCTAAAGTGCCCATTGAAGTTCCCCAGCTGGGCATCTCTCAGGCATCTCAAATTCAATATTTCACTTTCTCGCTGTGGCAATGTTGGCAACCAACAAGGAGGTGGATCGTGAGGTGGATGCAACTATAATTAGTCCCACTTTCTTCCCCTGCCTCCTCCAACGTGTCTCTCACCCAGTGCACCTTGTCCACTGGGTTGCCCATGTTCGTGACCAGGAGTCGTCCTCAGCTTCTCTCTCCACCCAGCCACCAAGTCCTAATTCCATTTCTTAAACATCTCTTGAATTTGCTTCTCTGCCACTGCTGCCACTCCTGCCTCCACCATGTCAAATGTCACCTTCCACCCCCAGTCATAGCCTCCTGCTGGGTCCCCTTGCCAACTCCTTTATCACACAGCAGCCAAGGTGATTTTTGTAAAACACAAGCGTCCCCGCTTAAAAACCTCAGTGTCTTCTTCTTGCCCCAAAGACCAAGTCCAAACTTCGAGTCTTGCCTTCAAGGCCAGAATGTCTCCCCCCTCATCCTCTTGTTTTGGATCGCAACCCTTGGTGTCGCGCCCGCACCGCGCTCAATCAGTGAGTGGACCGGTCTCTATATGGGATTCGAACCCTTGGCGGGAGCGCCGCCGCACTCCCAAGCGCCGCACTCTACAGAGTGCACCACTGGGCGGCCCCAGAAGTTTAATTTTTTTTTTTTTTTTTTTGGCGCTGGCTGGTACACGGATCCAACCTCGGACCTCGGCGTTAGCAGGACTGCTGTCTAACCAACTGAGCTAATCAGCAAGCCAACTGTTTTGTTTTTTGTTTTTGTTTTTGACTGGCCAGTACAGGCATCGAACTGTGGACCTTCGTGTTGGCAGCATCACACTCTCATCAACTGAGCTAATCCGCCAGCCTCACCTAACTCTTAAGTGTGCTTCAAGTCCCAGTTGAGTGTCACTTCCTGGGGGAAGCCTTTCCAGACGCTCTCTAACCCCTGACCCCCCCTACCCCACACCTGCACCCACCTTGGTCTTGCCCTGCAGGCTCTTGATGGCAGCCTCGGCGCAGAGGTAGAAAGCCCCGATGCACTGCGCCTCCAAGCGCGACGAGTCAAGCAACGGCACGAGGCGCTGCAGGTCGTCGGGCCCGCGGCCCTGGCTGGTGTCGCTGGCGTCCACCAGGCAGCGGGCGAAGCGGCCGGGGTCCAGCGAGGCCACGAGCGGCTCCACGAGCGCCAGCGTGCCCGAGCGCTCCACCTCGCGTTCCACCTCCTTGTTGGTCGCCAACACGGCCACGGCGAGGCAGGCGTGCAGCCGCAGCAGCTCGTCCTCCTTGGAAAAGGCAAGCGGGAAGAGCCACTCGGCGGCGCGCTTCTCCACCATGCGCCGCTGCACAGCCTGGCCCCCGTGCAGCGCGCAGTTGGCCAGCGCCAGGGCGCAGTGGCGCAGCAGCGCCGGGTCTGTGCGGCGGCACCAGTACAGCACGGCGTCCAGGCCGCCGGAAGCCACCAGCCGCTGGCACGTCTCCTCCGAGTGCTTGAACATGTGCTCCAAGATGCCGGCCACGCTCCGCGCCAGCTCCACCGGCTCGCGCTCCTTCGCCAGGTTCAGGATCACACCCAGTCCGATGCGCGCCACGCGGTCCCTGCCGGGAGAAAGCGGAAGGGGACGGTGGAGTTACCGTTGCCTGGGGAGCTTGGCTTGCCCACTGGGGCCCTGGGCACTTACCCTCTCAGGGCCTCACTCCATCCTGCCTTATCCATCCTGTCTCCCACTCTCACCTCCTGCCCCGGGAGGGCCAGACTTCTCTGATTATGAGCGAGCTCCATCCTGGCCACCTCCTCCCTGCCTCCTCCCCTTGAGGAGCAGCGTGTGTAGTGGTCAAGGATCCCAGCTCGGGAGCAGACTCCCTGGGTCCTGTTTTTTTTTTTTTTTTTAAGATGACCGGTAAGGGGATCTTAACCCTTGACTTGGTGTTGTCAGCACCACGCTCAGCCAGTGAGCGAACCGGCCATCCCTATATGGGATCCGAACCCTTGGCCTTGGTGTTATCAGCACCGCACTCTCCCGAGTGAGCCACGGGCAGGCCCTTAATCTGCCATTTGTAACTGTGGGACTTTGGACACCTTCCTTTTTCTGTCAGCACCACGCCCACCCAGTGAGCAACCGGCCATCCCTATATGGGATCCGAACCCTTGGCCTTGGTGTTATCAGCACCGCACTCTCCCGAGTGAGCCACGGGCAGGCCCTTAATCTGCCATTTGTAACTGTGGGACTTTGGACACCTTCCTTTTTCTCTCTACCTCAGTTTCCCCATTTCATAAATAGGAAAATAAGAATACCTACCTCATAGAATTATTATGAAGACGAATGAGATAATCCATATAAAATGCTTGGCACAGGGCCTGGCACAAATGTTAACTTATCATCATTTGAAGTGTCACTTGGCGTACACCACCCTCACCCTTGCCTTCAAACTTTTCCTCACTCCATGCTCCATGACTGAGAGTATTTATTCATTAATTCAACAGACGTTTGTTAAGGACCTACTGTGTGCCGGGCACTGTGCTAGGGGCTGAGGTTAAACAGTGGCTAAGCCTCACTGGAGCTTATCCTCAGCTAATGTGGAGGCAGACAATAAGCAAGTAAGCAATAAATGAACGAGATAGTAGTGATATGGCCATGATTATAGCAAAACTGGATGATGTGATGGAGTGTGCCTGATGGAGGGATGTGTCTGAGGAGGTGACATTTGAGAGATAAATGTCAAGGAACCCCTGTCTGCAAATATAGGAGAGAAGAGCAAGGACGAAGGCCCTGAGGGCTGATGAGCAGGCATGTTTGAGGAACAGAAAGAAGGTCATAGATACTGCAATGTCTAAAACCAACAGAAAAAATATAAGATCAGCATGGGATTCATATATAGAATATATGAGCACATATTCAAATCAGCAAGAAAAAAGCAATACATTCAATTGAAAACAGGCAAAGGACATAAACAGGCAATTTGCAAAAGAGGAAATCCAAAATGTAAGCAAGCAGAAAAAGAGATGCTCTAATTCATTAATAATCAGAGAAATAAAAATTAAAACAACAGCTATCACTTTACACCTATTAGACGGGCAAAACCAGAAGCTGGATGATGCAGAGGCTTGGCGGGGTGTAGGGCTGTGAACGCCCCGAAGCACTGCGGGTGGAGGTGCGGGCTGGGGCGGTCCATCTGGAGAGCAGGCAGTCTCTCCCAAAGAGATTGTCACACACACCGACAAGTGCACGTGGACAAGGATGTTCACTACAGTGTTATTTGTGGTGTGAGGAAGTTGGAGGCAATTAGTATCAAGTCTGGCAGAGCAGAAGTAACATGGGCAGGTGCCCACTCTGGAAGATTTTGGAGCAGTTACAAGTGACTGAGCAGGTGATAACACAGCAATGTGAAAGATCTTGAACACCTATACTGAGTAGGAAAAAGTCAGAAACAGAATGTGCTATATAGCACGGCACCATTCGTGTAAATTAAAAATATATATACACACACACACAAATAAAGATTTTAGCAGAACACAGATAGAAAGATACACATTAAATGTATTGAATGGTTGTCTGTGGAGTTAGGTCAGAAGGGTGGTGGGGGCATTAATCAGGAGGAGAAGGGGAGATTGCATTCCAGGCATAGATGTATGCATAAGGCTTGGAGGTGTTGGGGAGCTGGTGTGCTGGGGGAGCTGGCCACACTTCCACATGCCTGAGGCAGAGGGTTCAAAGAGTTCAGTCCTGGGGGCCTTTTGAGCCATCTCAAGGCATTTGTACTTTATCCTTTTTTTTTTTTTGGCAGTTGGTCGGTATGGGGATCGGAGCCCTTGACCTTGGTGTTCTCAGCACTACACTCTAACCAACTGAGCTAACTGGCCAGCCCATGTATTTTATCTTGATGGCAAATGGAAAGCCATTAAAGAGATTCAGGAAGGAGAGTAGTTTGATCATGTGTGGGTTTTAGGAAACTCACTCTGACTGCTGTGGGGAGGACAGGTCTAAGGGAGAGAGCCTGGAGGCCAACAGAGAAGGCAGGAGAGTTGCCAAACTCCAGGCAGAGTTTAGGCTTCCTGCATTTCTGATCTCCACAAACGATGTCCTCCACAGGTGACATTATCCCCCAGAAACTTAGAGGCCCAGCAAGCCGTGGAGTCCTTGCCCAGTGGGCACAACAGTGACCACAGTGCCTGTGACTTTGTGTCCACTGTAGGGCCCAGCTGAGTCTAGAACATGCCATAAGGCCAGCACACCTTTGCTGAGCTAACCACTCAGCTTTTCCGCAGCCCATCTCCAAAGGAACAGGCGGGTCCTAATCATCCGCTGGGGCAGCTGTAACTGCAGTTGTTCCTTTTACCAATGAGAAAACCAAAGCTCAGAGAGGTTATATGACATGTCCAGGATCACGCAGCTTCTGAGAAGCACAGCTGGGATTTGAACCCAGGTCTGTTATCTCCAGAGTTCAAGATCTTTCATCTTCACTTTATGCTTCTAAACTTCTAGGATATCAGAGCCATGATGTGCTTAAGAAATCACCTCATCCAACACCCTCATTTCCAGGGGACTTTACCTAAGGGCTTGCTTAGGATCATCAATTCAGAGCTAGGACTTTATTCTGAGTCTCTTGACCCCCAGCCCTCACCTTTCCCTATGCACCTGGCACATTTACAGAGTTGAACTGTGTGCTGTTGTGATCACCATTCGCTCAGCTCCCAGTTCGTCTGTAGCCTGAGAGGCTGTGACCCTGGTGAAATGGGCACACACTTTGGAGACACGCAGGTCTGGGTTCAAATCCCAGATCCAAAGGAGGGGGAAATTATATATATATAACAAGCATGCATATGTAATATACATATATATGCAAATGCTTGCATATGCATAGACTCTCTCTGGAAGGATTAACAAGAAACATGTTACAGTGGTTTGCCTCTTGGGAGGAGGACTGGTTGGGAAGAACTTTTAACTGTATAGCTTTTTTGTACCTTTGTACTTTTTGAATTTATGTGCGATAGTTTTGTTTTTGTTTTTTTTTTTCTTTTTTTTTTTTTTTAATTCCTTTTTGTCTTTTTTTACTGACCGGTAATGGGATCACAACCCTCGGTGTTGCGCCCACACCGCACTCAGCCAGTGAGTGGGAACCGGTCTCCACATGGGATCCGAACCCTCGGTGGGAGCGCCGCTGTGCTCCCAAGCGGGGCACTCTCCAGTGCGCCACCGGGCAGGCCCTTGTTTTTGTTTCTTTTTAAGCCTGTCTCCTCCATTGACTCATTATGTGTTCGTGGGAAAGCCATTTAACCTCTCTAAGGATACATTCATTATGGTCCCCTGAGGGGAATGGGCTGTGAATTTAGAGGGCTAGCAGTCAGATGGGACCCTTACTGGGTGTTGTGGGGCCAGGTTTGGAGATCCCTACCCTGTTGGATTTCTTCTGATAGTTGGGGGTGAGGGAAACTGTGGCCTAGGCTCCTGGGCAGTGGGATCAGTCATCCAGGGAAGAAGAGAGCTGCAAGAAGAAGAGTGACGAAAAGGGGTGGGCGCACCGATGGAAGAACCTTCTTTAAGAGGTGACAGTGGGGGGGTGGCTGGTGGAGGAGAAAAAAGGTTTCATAAACATAAATTTTCAGTGTGCTGCCCCCTCTTCTTTCCCTCCCAGTCCTGTCCCCAGCGCAGTCTAGAGGAGTGCAGAGACCCTGCCTCTCTTTGGAAGTTTGATCACAACTAAGCGTGCTGCCCTCTGTCCTTGGTCCTGAAAAGACACCAGCATCAGCTTGTTGTTTCTTGAGACAAGCAACACTGGTTAGTGACTTCTTTCTCTGTAACTCTGAAGCAGGTTAGGATTGTCATTTTCAGCCTGGAAAAATTGTCAATGCCGTTTGAATCTTGCAGCCCTCCTTTTCCTAGGGTGCTGGCTGCACCCGCCCTCCGGGGGTTCTAGTGATGTAGCTGCCCCACCCCACATATCAAACCTACAGGGCACACCTGCCAACCCGGGCCCCACCACACCCAGCAAGCACCCACTCCATTTTCCAGCCCTCCAAATTCATGGCCTATCCCCATCAGGGCACCTGATGTTACACGGAAGGTTAAAGACTTGCTGAACAAGCAGAACCCTGTCTTGGTCTCCCAACCTAACTTGCTTCGTTCATGCATTTTTTTTTTTTTTAAAATAAAAGACGACCGGTGAGGGGATCTTAACCCTTGACTTGGTGTTGTCAGCACCACACTCTCCCGAGTGAGCCACAGGCCGGCCCAATTCACACATTTTTGACGGTTGTATAATTTCCATCAATCACAAGGTGATTTTTTTCCTGTATGAAAATGGCAAGTAAAACACCCCTAACCCTCTCACATCACACTTTTGAGAGTTGCATGAGCTAAAAGTGACTCTTCCAAAACTCTCCTAAGCCTGAGGAGCCTGAGAATTCAGCACGAGACTAGAGTGTGACAGTGTGGTCTGCTCTGGCATTAGAGGGAGGGAAATTGAGCCCTCAAGGGTCTTTATACTCCAGGGGAGATCTCAAGAGGCAGGGAAAAGAGTGGCAACCAGGCCTCGGTTTGACCCCACTTACTGTATTTTGGTACCATGTACCAAAGGAAAGGGAGAGAAAACACAGGCTCTGGCCTCTCCCTACTTCTGCACCTCAGTTCCTCTTCCCCCACCCCCACCCATTCATCCCAGCAGAAAAGTTTCTGTTCCCGGTCAGCAGCTGCAGAATGAGATCATGTCTGGTCTGTTACGTGCGTGACCCTATGAAGGATGAAGCAGGAAGTGGACTGGGTGGCATAAACGGGATGAGTAACCTTAGGTCAGCACGCATTTCAGCCTGCTGACCGGGGAAAGGAGAGGTCTTCCTCCCCTTTTCTGAGCACTGTGTTCCCTTCCTCTCTCAGTAGGAGGGGAATGGTTTGAGGAGGAAAGCAGGTAGCATGGAAGGGCACCCAGCCCCATGGGAGGAGAGCTGTGGGTTTAGGGGGGCATTGGCAATAGGATGCCATGTCCATCCCTAGAACCGGGACAAGCTCCTGTCCTACTACCCCATTCCTCCTCTCCCTGTCTCCATTCCTCACCTCAGTAGCTCTGGGAGTGAATCCTGGCTGCACCATCAGTTCACTGTGTGACGCTGGGCAATTAAACTTACCCAAGCTTCAGTTCCTTATTTGTAAAACGGACACGCTGATCCCTAACAGAGGTGCAGTGCAGGGATGCAGTGAGGTGAGGCAGGCAAAGGCACAGTGCAAGGCCCAGGCGTTCGGCCGCCCCTGCCAGCCCACACCACGCGGCGCTTTCCGCCCAGCCCGGCGCCCTCACCGGTTCTCAGCTACCAGGATCTGCTCCAGCAGGCGCGCGGCCTGCACGCGCGTCTCTAGCTCTGGCGCCTGCAGCAGCCGCAACAGCAGGTCGAGGCCACCGTCCAGGCGGATGGCGTCGCACAGACCCTGGGCCACCTCGCGTCCCACGGCCGGCAGCAACCAGGCCTCCTCCACCAGCTGAAAGCCCTCGGCCAGGCCGGCTCCCACGGCCCGCGCGCCGCCTGCCTGCTTCAGCGCCGACAGCGCCTGCTGCAGCTCGGGCAGCGCGCGCTCCAGGGCGCCCTGCACCTCGGTGCCCGCCCCAGGCGACACCTCACGGGGCCCGCGGCCGCCCGCAGCCCACCACGGGCCCGCGCCGCTGCCTCCATCAGTCCCCGGCACCGTCAGCCGCTCGGCGCCCGGCTGTGGGCCGGACATGGCGAGGAAGCGGCACAGCTTGTAGGCGGAGAGCAGCAGTGTCAGGACCATGAGCGCGGGGACATCCCCGGCCTGGAGGGGCGGGGCCTGGAGGGGCGGGGCGACCCCGACTTTGGGAAAAGGGGTACCCGAGAGGGGACGAGAGGGAAGAAGACGAAGCAGGGAGGAACGGAGAGGAGGGAACCCGGCAAGAGCACCGGCCAGAAGTTTGGGGGCGGGGTGAGGGCAGGCGCCGGGGCGCAGCGGTTGGGGAAGGGGATGCAGGCAGGTCCAGAGGGAGGGACTGGGCGGATGGAGGAAGAGGGGAGGCCAGGAATGGGTCCAGATGCCGGAGGGTAAAGGAAGCGGCGGCCGGAACAAAGAGCGGCTCCAGCCGGAGCTCGGCTGGGCTGGGAGATGCTCTGCAGCAGCCACGCCCCTGAGCCGCAGAGGACAGAAGCCCAAGCCCCGCCTCCTGCGCAGCCCCACCCCCAAGCCGTCACCAGCCACGCCCACACCCTGGCCCAGCATCCCCCTTCAGTCGTATCCCCCGCCCCCTGCGCTGGACTTGGGAGAAAAGGACAGAGGGCGAGAGAATCGTCTCCGTTTTCCCTGATGATTCTGGTATGTGGGAGCAACACCGCTGAGTGTGCCCCCTCCCCTACTGGTGGTTAAAGCAATCATAATAACGATTCTGTACAACTTTTTTTTTTTAAAGATAACCGGTAAGGGGATCTTAACCCTCGACTTGGTGTTGTCAGCGCCACACTCACCCAGTGAGCAAACCGGCCATCCCTATATGGGATCCGAACCTGTGGCCTTGGGGTGTTATCAGCATCGCACTCTCCCGAGTGAGCCACGGGCCGGCCCCCCCCCATCCCCGATTCTGTACAACTCTTAATGCCCTTTATGCCTTTCTCAATTAAACCTCATAACACGCTTATGGGGTAGGGATTAGTGTTCCGTTTTACAGCTGATGCAACTGAGGCCCACAGAGAAGAGATTGGCCTAAGTCACACTCCCTGATTATAGAACAGAAAAAGTCAGCTGAAGACTGGGATCACTTCCTCCAGGTGGTGGTTTGTGGACGCCTGAAATTGAGCACAAAAATCAGCCATTCTGTGCCAGCGGGACATTTTCTGGGTAGAGGAATCACAGTTCTCATGAAAGTCTAAAAGTGTGCTGAAAGAGCCCACTCTTTACAGATGGGGAGACTGAAGGTGAGGGCGGTGTGGCCTGCCCAGGATGGGTGAATTAGTGAAAGACGCAGGAATCAAATCTGGTCCAGTCGGTTCATATTTACCCAGTTCCTGTGCTGTGAAGACAGGTTTGGGAAGATCGATGTATCCAAGAGAAGAACTAAGTGAAACTTTGTTCTTTTACGGTAAGAGCGAAAATTTCTCCAGAGTTCATCTCTCCTCCCACTCCTCTTTCAATGCACTAAATACACAATGGGTGGATGAGCACCCAGCTAGGAATGTGCCTGATGAACAAATCATGGATCAGTAACCCTCAACGGAAAATGAGTTTGGGGCTACTCCAGGCTCTGGGCATCTTGTCTGTTCTTCACCCCACGAGGCAAGGTATTGTTAGTCCCATTTTACTGAAAAGAAAACTAAGGCACAGGGAGGTAAAGCAGTTGTCTGGTGAGTGACAGCATGGGCCTTCCAGACCCACCATACTATACCCCCTCCTGATGACCTTATGACCCTGAGCTTGGCAAGGGTCCTATCTCCCTGCTCTCCCAGGCCCAGGGTTCCGGGAATGTGACCCTTTGCTACATCAGGCTCTGGAGTTGGAACTGGGGGCTGGGCTGGAGGTTGAGCAAACAGAGCAGCAGAAAGGGCAGCTGCTCTTCTCTAGTTCCCGCCCTCTCTGTCTCCGCCTCTCCTTCCCTTCCTTGGGCATCAGGCGGAGACCTCAGGGAGCTCAGAGACCAGCTTGCCAGGCCCTCAGCTGGAGGCCCCGCCATGGCACCATTGAGACCTCTTCTCATGCTGGCCCTGCTGGTGTGGGTTGCTCTGGCTGACCAAGGTGTGTGAGGGTATTAGTAGCCATCTGGGCCAATGTAGGGTGGGCGAGGGTGGCCTGGGCTTAGCTGTGCCAACTGACACCCTTTCCCCATAGAGTCGTGCAAGGGCCGCTGCACTGAGGGCTTCAATGCTGACAAGAAGTGTCAGTGCGACGAGCTCTGCTCTTACTACCAGAGCTGCTGCGCTGACTACATGGCCGAGTGCAAGCCACAAGGTGTGTTCAGAGCCCGGGTGGGTGGGCCTGGAGTCCCCCTGCAGTTGGAGTCTTGCTACCACCCACTCTGCCTGCAGTGACTCGTGGGGATGTGTTCACTCTGCCGGAAGATGAGTACGGGGTCTATGACTACCATGAGGAGACCAAAGACAACGCCAGTGTCCATGCACATCCAGAGGGCTCCAGCCTGAGACCTGATCTGCAGGCCCGACCCGAAGAGAATCCTGAGCTGAACCCTGAGAAGGAGATCACAAGGACTGAGGCGGACACACCAGGGTCCGAGGGGGGGACCCGAGTGACTGAGGGGGTGACTTCAGGGTCTGAGGGGGTGGGTCTGAGGCCGGAGACCACTGATCACGGGACCTCCACATCCCCAGCAGAGGAGGAGCTTTGCAGTGGGAAGCCCTTTGATGCCTTCACCGACCTCAAGAATGGTTCCCTCTTTGCCTTCCGAGGTGACTCCAGGGGCAGGTCTGGGGGGTGTGGGTCTGTCCCAGGGGCACTGGCTCCCTCACACAGCCTCCCCCATTCTAGGGCAGTACTGCTATGAGCTGGATGAAAGTGCAGTGAGGCCTGGGTACCCCAAGCTCATCCGAGACGTCTGGGGTGTCGAGGGCCCCATTGATGCCGCCTTCACTCGCATCAACTGTCAGGGGAAGACCTACCTATTCAAGGTGCCAGGCACTGTGGATCAGGGTAGAGGGTGTCTAGGGAGGGGTTGAGAGCTGTTGTGCCCAGGGCCAGGGTGGACAGGAAGGCCAGATTGGGGCCCTGTGTTAGGTACCTGGCTGGGGCTCTGTGAGGACAGGGTAGTCCAAGGCTCCAGGTCCTGGGAAGAAAGCCTGGAGCTGTGGATGGCTGCCTTAGGGCAGGAGTGCCCACAGCTGCCTCCTCACTCCTTTTCACCTCCCTACCCCTTAGGGTAGTCAGTACTGGCGCTTTGAGGATGGTGTCCTGGACCCTGATTACCCCCGAAACATCTCTGAAGGCTTTGGTGGCATCCCGGACAATGTGGACGCAGCTTTGGCCCTTCCTGCCCATAGCTACAGTGGCCGGGAGCGGGTCTACTTCTTCAAAGGTACTCAAGTGGTGGGTGGGAGAATGGGCAAGCAGTGGAGCAGTCTTGGTTTCTTTCCACACTTCACTGGGGTCAGGCCACAGCTTATGTCCACCCCCATGCTGGGAGCTCCCAACTTCAACAGCCCCTGGGCTCTCCAGCTTTGCTTAGGCCCACCCTCCTGATGCCAGCCACCCTGCTCCCCAGGGAAACAGTACTGGGAGTACGAATTCCAGCAGCAACCCACTCAGGAGGAGTGTGAAGGCAGCTCCCCGTCGGCCGTGTTTGAGCACTTTGCCCTGCTGCAGCGGGACAGCTGGGAGGACATCTTCGAGCTGCTCTTCTGGGGCAGACCCTCTGGTATGGAGGGAGGGCAAGTCTTGTTTTCCCCCCTCAAAAGGGCTGGAATCCCCCAGGTAGGGGTAGAGCTGGACTGGCTGGAGGGGACTGTGATTGTGGAGTTATTGATCAAGAGCTGTTTGGTCAGGCCAGACTTTGCTTCTGTTGACCTTTGGGGGAGGCTTGGCTCCAACTGGATCCCACACCTTGGACTTTGCCTAGCACAGCCAAGGGCACAGCCAGCAGAGGGAGGGGTCTGTGGCTGAGGGGCTTGGGGAGGCCTGGGGGGTGGGGTGGAGACACCAGGGTTAGGGTGGAGGGAGGGCAGGGGAAAGAGCATTGGACAGGGAGTCAGAAGCCTGGGGGATGGGCTCTGCCATTAGTTGTTTTGTGTCCTTGGGCAGGGCTCAGAGGATGACCACTGAAGGCCCTGCTGGAGAGGACAGGGCCAGGGCCCCAAGGCCCCACATTAACCCCTTCCCTGCCATAGGTGGTGCCAGACAGCCCAAGTTCATCAGCCGGGATTGGCATGGTGTGCCTGGGCAAGTGGATGCGGCCATGGCAGGCCGCATCTACATCTCAGGCATGGCACCCCACTCCTCCTGGCCCAAGAAGCAAAAGTCTAGGCGTCGCAGCCGCAAACGCTACCGTTCATACCGTGGCCGTGGCCATGGCCACAGCCAGAACTCCCGCCGGCCATCTCGTTTGTCCTGGCTGTTCTCCAGTGAGGAGAGCGGGCTGGGATTCCACAACACAGATGCCTATGGGATGGACCGGCTTGTGCCTGCCACCTGCGAACCCATCCAGAGTGTCTACTTCTTCTCGGGAGGTGGGAGCCCCTGCCACCCCTGAAGTTAGTCTAGCTTGGGCCTTCCCTGCTGTCCCTGTTCCCCATGGGTTGAACACAGCCTACAGGCAGTGACCCCAGAGAGCCAGGCCAGGAGTCCTTAGCTGCACTGTGGATCTTCACTTTCCCTTCTGGGAGAGACCCATGTCTTTCTCCTCAGGGCATGAGTAGGCAGGGCCAGGCACCTCTCACACACGCTCTTCCATCCTTTCTTCCAGACAATTACTACCGAGTCAACCTTCGCACACGGCGAGTGGACACCGTGAACCCTCCCTACCCACGCTCCATTGCCCAGTACTGGCTGGGCTGCCCAGCCTCTGGCCACAAGTAGGAGTCAGAGCCCACACAGCTGGGCTCCTCCAACCTCCTCCTTCCAGCCCAATAAAGGTCTTTTGGTCCTAAGTTTAAGACTACTGTCCTGACTGGGGTGGACAGGTCCCTGCCTAAGTAAAGGAGGGAAAGCTGGGCTGTCAGGATGGGTCGAGTGGGGGCAACAGAGAAGAGCCTCGCTGTGTCCAGCCCATGTTGGGCTCAGGCCTCTCCCAGAACCAGAAAAGCTGTGAGCTGGGGAGGGCCTCAGAAGAGCTGCCCCTCCTCCTGAGCTAAGCAGTCCCTGACAACGCACCAGCAGCTACACAGGTGCTTGGACCTCTCTGATGACGGCAGAAGTTACCAAGCCACCTCTCCGTGGGCAAGGCTTGCTTTGCCACTTGGAGTTGACTAGGATCTTGGAGGAGGGAGAAGGGGTAAGAGGTAGTGGGGTTCTAGCTCAGCTTTTCTGTCCATCCTGAGTCTGAAATCCAATTAGCTCAGGCTCCTGAACACCTGGGGAACCAGTCATTGTCCCCCCACTCCACAAAGCCCACTCCTAAGGTGGGCCTTTCTTTGAGGTCTCTGTCTTGGGTCTGGGGCGGGGGGGACAGCAAGGTCAGGAGAGATATGGAAGGGCAGGAACTGAAGGGAAATTCAAATGCACCCCCTTTTAGAAAGGTGGCCCAGAGACTTCCAAGGAAGAAAACACTGTAAAAATAAATATTTTTCTTAAATCTGCTCAATTGCACCTGTGGAACCTCCTCTGATTCCAGGTTCCTGGACTCCAGGAAGCTCATGTGGCTTTTGAGGGGCCAGAGAGAAAGGGTTAGATGCAGCCAAAGCTCAAAAGCAGATCTGAGGGACATCTGGTGGTGACATCTGTTCCCCAGCCCTGCTGAGAGCAGGTGGCTCCTCTGCTATCCCCCTATCCTCCTTTACATCCTGCCCAGCTTCACTAGCTCAGTCCTTATTTGTATAGGACTCCACCCACTCTCCCCTGAAGGCAGCCAGGACCAGGGCACTGAGGACGGCAGTTGAAACCCTGGGAGCATTGGAGAGACAGATCTCTTTAGTTTTCTGGAAGGAGCCCAGGGAGAATTTTCATGAAGTACAGGATTTCAGGCACTGATTGCCAGAGTTTGAGGTTTGAGGAGGAAGGTTGGGACCAGCTTCCTTTGTGAGGCCTTGGAGGGGCAGGGGCCACAAAACTTGCCCCACCCTACCCCAGTAAGCCCCAACCCTACCCCTGGCCTCCCCTCTTTCCCCCAGGACTCCTCCGCCTTGCTCAAGCTGGACTCTAAACCTCTCCCTCCTGGAGGCGGAGCCAGCTACTCTGAGCAGGATAAAACCCTAAATGGAGGGGTGTGATGTGGCTACAGCCCTGGCATGGTCGTCTGGCTCCTCACCCTCTGCCAGCTCCATGGCCAGCCCTGTGGATACCTCTCCAGCAGGTGGTCTGATGGGGAAGGGGTGGGCAGGGTGAGGAATGTGGTGCAGGGTGGGAAGGGGAAAGGTTTGTGAGGGGCAAGTAGGGGCTTCAGGGTCTGTTGAGGGCTTTGAGGCTGGGGGGAGGCTTTTGCAGGGAGTCTTGGCTTGACCCCCATTCTGGCCCACAGGCCGTGCCAGTGGGTTGGGTCCCCACCGGAGAAAGCGCACCACCTTCAGCAGAGGACAGCTGCTGGAGTTGGAGAGGGTGTTTGCAGCACGGCCCTATCCTGACATTGGCACCCGTGAGCACCTGGCCCAAGTCACCAGCCTTCCTGAGGCCAAGATACAGGTGAGCTGTATATACTCTCTCAGGACAGGGTACTCTCACTCAGCCATCTTCTGGGCTCTACCCACAGTCCCTTCTCTTTGGGTATCCTGCCTTCAGGGTCTGTTTTCCTTGTCTCTGGGGGGAAAGGGTGCTGGAACCAGAACAGACCCCTTCTTCTTTCTTATCAGGTGTGGTTCCAGAACCGCCGGGCCAAAAGAATCAAGAACAGGAAGCCAGGAGGCCTCAGCCCCAGGCCTGAGGCCCCCAAGAGCTCCTGTTCTCTTCCAGACACCCTCCAGCAGCCCTGGGAGCCCCGAGTGCTGGGCCAGCACCCGCCCTCCACCAGCACCCTTCAGCGCGCCTCAGCATGCCGACATGCCTCCTGTCCAGCTCCTAGCTTGGGCCCAGGGCAGGGCTGGCCAGGGGCTAAAGCTGCAACCCCAAGGGGACCAGCCAGGGCTTCAGGAGTCCACCCTTCTTTGGAGCGAGGTGCTCCCCAGACCTCACTCAGCAGCCTGTCTGACCTCATCTATGCCTCGGCCATTGTCACCAACGTGGATCACTCCTAATCTAGGTCCAGAATTTGCAAGACCCTTCCTCTGGCTCCTGCAGCCCACCCTGCCCCTCCTAGGACTGAACACATCAAATGTGGATTCCCTGCCCCCTCCTTTTATACAAGGGAGTTCTCTTACAGGAGGGAGTTTAGCTCAGGGATCCCTCCCTTCCACTGGCCATCAGGCCAGCCTAGATGCAGGTTCTATGCAGTGACTGGGGCCTGGCGCCTGCTGCCAAGCACCCTAGTTCCTCCTGGGGCATATGCCCATTGTCTTGGCAGGAGGTATCTTCAGAAGGATGAGGTAGTGGGCCTTGCCTTCCACCTCTCCTGCCAGGCCTGGTCCCCAATTCTTCTCACCTTGACAACCTCCTCCCTCTGAGGGGGCAGCCACCTGTCTCCTGAGGGCCTTTCAGACCATTGCCTAACTGCTAAGTGAGCTAGGAGCGGAGAGTGCTGCTTCTAATCTAGATGCTGGAGGCCTACCCTTTTATGTTGCAGGGCCCCCTCTCCTGACCTCCTACCACCTGGACAAATTAATCAGAACTGTGGATCTGAAGAGGGAGTGATATTAAAGTAATAAAGTAGAAATAGGAGCCCGGGGCTTATGTTGATTTAATTTTCCCAAAGATCAGCTTGGCTGCCCTCTCAGACAACCTGGCAGATTTGAGGTGGAGGGGGGTGCAACAGCACTGGGTTTTGGTATCACTGTCATCTGTAATACCAACTAATCTCCAAATAAAACCCAAACTCTGTACCTTAATCTGGATTGTTGTGTGCTGCAAATGAATGGGGACAAGGGCTGTTTGCTTTGGAAATTTATCTCCATCACCTAATCCCTAAATAGGGCCAGGTTCCACAGATTCTGGGTGGGAGGTATTACCAGGCTTCTGCTAGGATTAGTTAGAGGGATAGTTAATTGGAAGGCTTAGGACTCTGACTGACAGGCCCTGGGAGAAGGAAGCCTCCACTGGCACCCCCTGTTCCTGGTCCCACAGATTCCAGGACATTCCAGTTGCCTCCACTTCTGGAGCTGCTCGGCTTCAGAGGGAAAAGCATGGATTGGTGTGCACTGGATTCAAATCCTGACTGTTATGTACCCATGGCAACTGTCTGAAACTCTATGTGCCTGAAAAGTGTGGATGATAGATAATACTTGTTTCCTCTCCACTTGGGTAATGAGAAATAATGTAAGTAAAGAGCTTCACTTGGTGTGTGACACACTGTGAAAACTCAATAAATGTTAGTTGCCTCTCCCTCTCCAGGGAACTGGGAAGGCCTTTGAGGAACTGGGAAGGCCTCAAATTCTTATTCCTCTGACCTGCCAAGCACTTCCTGGACCAGAGTGCACTGGAGAAAGCATGGTATGGTGAAACAGAGGAAGCGGCTGAGAGAAGACAGAGCTCCCTTCTTTGTGCCAAGAACTAGAGGACAGGCCACCTCATGGCTGTTTCTTTTTTTTTTTCTTTTTGTCTTTTTTACTGACTGGCAACGGGATCGCAACCCTCGGTGTCGCGCCCGTACCGGGGACCGGCAACCGGCAACGGGATCGCAACCCTTGGTGTCGCGCCCGCACCTTGCTCAGCCAGTGAGCGGGAACCGGTCTCCACATGGGATCCAAACCCTGGGCGGGAGCGCTACCGCGCTCCCAAGCGGCGCACTCTCTAGTGCGCCACCGGGCCGGCCCCTCATGGCTGTTTCTAACTCTGCCTTTGCACAGTGGCCATTTCCTCATTACTCACTGGGCAGGAACTAGGTCTTTTCCCTCCATCCCCAGAAGCTAGCACAGTGCCTGGCCCATAAAGCAGCTCTCAGTAAGTGCGCAAGGCCACAAAAGCCTATTTGCTTTTGAGTAGGGGGTTGGGAACTGGTGGAGATCCCATCCTAACAAATGGTGAGGGGAGGACAGAATGACTCCAATTTCATCATGAGATACCCTTGGGTCAGAATCTGTTGGAGGAGGCCTGTTCTTTATCTAACATTTTGAAGTCTTCCAACCTACATCCAGGTTCCTGGGGGATATGGAAGCTTAAGGATATGTGGACAGCCTGGCCCACAGACTGCAGACACAGGTAAGTACAGCCATGAATCTCCACAAAGCTTCAGTGTAGCTTTTTTTTTTTTTTCCCCTGACCGGTAAGGGGATTGCAACCCTCGGCACGGTGTTGTCTGCACCATGCACAGCCAGTGATAGGGTCCAAACCCGTGGCCTTGGCACTACCAGCGCCTCACTCTCCCGAGTGAGCCACGGGGCCGGCCCTTCACTGTAGCTTTTAAAACCAATCTTAATCAGATCAGGTCACAAAGAACACTGTAAAATGCCACCTATATTTTCTTCTCACAGTGGATACTTCCCCTAACTCACAGAGAAAATGCCTACTGAGCCAATTAGTACATAATTTATAAGAAAAGTACTTTTGGGGAAACAACAACAAAAAAGACCACAGGAGTGTGTACAGTGAATAAACAGAAAGATAGAGTCCAACATTAGGAGCAGACCCTGAATAATTCTCAGAACTCCAGAAATCTTTGTACTTTGTGTTATTTGTCATAGGCTTTGAAATAAGAGTACACCAGATACAATAAATATTTATTGGATAAATAACTAAGACAGCTTACCCATTGAAAGGCAGCTGGATAGATGCTCACGGGATAGAAGACTAATTATCTTTTAATTGTAATAAATTTCTGTAAACCACGGAAAACACACACACAAAAACTAAAGATGATACCCTTTTAAGTGCCTAATACAGATTCTACCATCACATTGATAATCTATGTTCTCAGAAGCTTAACATTACACAGAGACTACAGGACAACACAGGAGTCTGGCTCCACTTAACAGAGGAAGGACCACAGCTGGTCATCTGATCTCTCTCAATCTATTTTGTCTTCTGGAAAAGGGGCCTAACAACATTTCCTTTTCCAAAAAAATAGATGCCTTGCTTGCAGTTCCACCATCCCATACCAACCGATCTTTCTCTTATGTGATGTCTGTTCTCTGATCAGTCCCTCTTCCAGCACAAACTGCAAAAAAAGGATCCTTTCTGCTTTCTTGGAGGTTTCTGATCTCAATTACAGGTCTGCATCAAAGATGTGTGGACAAAGGATGGCAATCAATTTGTGCCCTTGGATAAGTTCAAGGGAGTATGGTCTACTTACGGGAAGGCCCAGATTCCATTTACTAGCGATGGAAAAACCTCAGCCCCAGCAATGCCCAGAATGGACTGGAGAAGTCAGATGAGCAGCACGTTGGGGAGAAGGTACTGACAGACCAGTTCTTTCAGTTTTAAAGATGTGTTCTTGTCTGAATCTCCTCCATTGCTCCCTTTGGAAATTCACAGAGGATGGGCTCCAGGTGGGAAGCAGATGGCCTGGCTGTTCCTCTGAGTAACTAGACTGAGTACAAAGAGCCTGATGGGTTGACTGTGAGAGTCAGTGATTTGCAGTTGGGAGCCTGGAGCCCCCAAGACCTACTCCAGACTTTGATGATGAAGCACCAGTTATAACTCTCCCAACTCGCCTTCCATCGCCCGCACCATGACATACAGCTCGGCCAGACCCACCACTGAGGCGACGATCAATGCAGCCAGCACCCGCTGGGGAAGGGAAGAACGAGGCTGAGGGCATGCAGACTAACACCCAACTCTGCAGTCCCCAGAACTTCTAATGAGGATGGATAACCCCCAACCCAACCCCTAAGTTGGTGGAGGAGAAGAAAAGAGGATCTGGCATTTTTGGGGGTTATCACCCACTTCCCTAACTGTTGGAGAGCTCAAATGCCCTCCTTGTTTACTGCATAAATATCAGTTCAATATCTAACCCGTGCAAGGCACTTTCATCACTTTCCCACTAATACCCCCACCTGGGGTGACTTGCTCTGCCCAGTGCCTACTCACCGAGGCTATTTCTGTGAAGATATACTGGCTTCCAAGGTAAGTGCAGACGAAGGCAGCTGCCACCGTGACAATGAAGTTGAAGATGGTGATGACCAGAGCCTTCACTGACCTCACTTTGGGGAGGAGCCCAGAGAAGAAACCTTTTGGTCAGCATTCTCCAAGAGGCCCTCTAATCTCATGACTGCCTCCCCCATCAACTGGGTTCCCCTCAAATAGCAAGCCTGAATAGCTCAGCCTTTAACCCAGGCCACTGCGGTGAGAAGGAACACCAACTCATTCTAGGGAGAGGTATTAGCAGCCAGGTTTCCTAGTATCTCACCTTGCTTTCCCAGGTCATTGAGAGTTCCACCATGCCTTGAATCCTGGGAAAAAGGAAAAGCAGATGATTTCAGAATGGAAGCAGCTCAGAGGTAGCCCAGAGTTCACCCATTTTTAGTACGGCCTCAGCCCTCCCTATTCCCCAATCCATTAACTCTATCTTCTCCATGGATTCTTTTGTTTAGGACCGGTTTTAACTATTTTCTGGACCACAGAGCAAGCATTTCGGAGAGAGGACATAGGCTCCCAGTACCCACCTACTCCTCTCCTGTTCCAGAGCATAAGCATGCCAAAGAATAGTAAACAGCCCTTTCAGAAGAAAGGCTCCAAGGTTTATCTCTACAACGTTTAAGAATAGCTCACCATCTAAGGCCAGAGTCTAAGTGAATGAGTTGAGAATTGTATTTAGTTTGTATGTAGCACCGAGCTCCTATGATTCCTTAATAGTACACAAACAAAGGGCCGGCCCATGGCTCACTTGGGAGAGTGCGGTGCTGATAACACTAAGGCCACAGGTTCGGATCCCTATATAGGGATGGCTGGTTAACTCACTTGGGAGAGCGTGATGCTGACAACACCAAGTCAAAGGTTAAGATCCCCTTACCAGTCATCTTTAAAAAAAAGGGGGGGGGGGCGCTACTCAGTCCATGTATTGAAGAACAGGCTGTTACCTGACAGGTGACATTGCGGGTGATCCGCTTATATTCCTCATTGGCCAGCTGTATCTTAATCTTCTCTAGCCGGGCAACCAGCTCTGGGTTCTGAAGCAGAAAAATCAAATGAGAAGCACATGATGTTCCCAGCTTGCTAGACAGTATGTTACAATCACTGGTTCTAGAGGGCAAAGCACTGCTAAGGGTGCCAGGAGAACCATATACCTCCAGTGCTTTTTTTTGGATCTCAGTTTTCCAAGCTGTCAAATAGGGAGGACAATATCTGGTACCCCCATCCCAGATCCCAAAGATCTAATAGACAAAATTTCAAGCCAAAAACTTGATTCATAAATTTGACGTATCACGAATAAGTCCAACTCGGCCAATACCTACTCTCATAAATATATCCCTTACATACCCGGGGAGGCTTCACAACCTCTGGGAGATAGATTTCACTGCCTTCTAGGAGCTCATGAAGGTACAGTGTAGAATCTGGGAAGAAAAGGTATCCACAAACTTAGTTATCTATAGAGTTGAAGTTGAAGGATTAAGATCACAGAAGGGTCTAGCCCATCTCTCTACCAAAATGAAACATGGCCATCATTATATAATCCATCTACAGGATCATTTTCAATTGATAGGAACCTAGGACAACATAAGTATCTCATAGTGCTGCAGGGCTGACTTTGTCATCTCTCAATTATCCTACTAATGTTACAATGAACACACAAGCCATCTACATTTACTTTTGGGTTAGGTCATTTCTGTGGCCACAACAGATCTGCCCTCAATAGGTTTAAGCCACAGTGATGCTAAATACTGAGAACACTATACTGATAATCTCTAAGTCCCTTTTTAGTTCTAGTAATTGAACACTCTACCCTTTGCACTTCTTGCTAGGCTACTTTGATTGTGGCAAAATACCTTACACGCTAGTTTATCCTATTCCCTCTTTTTACAGATAAAGGAACTAGGCCCGGGGAGGAAAAATGACTCCTTCGAGGAGAGTTAGCGACAGAACTAGGATTTGAACGCAGATGCTACTCCCAGTCCAGATCTTTCAACACAGCTTTCCATATCCTATCTCAAAAAATAAGTATCGGATTTCACCACTCTTGCTTTTAAGATGAAAAGAAATCCATATTTGCAAACAGGACAAACTCGCTATGCTAAGTTCTTTCCTTATGTGGCTAAAAAGGAAGAAACCGAACCTGTAAGATGGCATTGGGTTATAACCTGAACTTCCTCAAGGGTCAGGTGGACCTACGTGTGCCTGGAAGTGAAGAGGGGGACTCAAGAGAGCAGAAACTGCACAAGTTTTGTCATCCACGAGGAGTTCCCACGGGATTTAAGAAAGGAGCGGGTGGCCCTAGGGTTTATGAGGTGACACTCGATTGGACAGATGAGTGCTCCGCGGGCGAAGAAGAGTGATGGAAAAAGACCTTAGGAGGGAGTAGATCGGGAAACACGGAGGCGACCCCGGACCAGAGCCTGGGGCTCACCCCTTTCTCTCAGGTGCTGATGCAGACCCCGGATCAGACGGAAGGAAACCAAGCGTCGGGGGCCACTGGGGCTATCGCCGCCCGTGTGCTTCTTCCCCAGCACGGCCTCGAGCTCGGCCCGCAGCTTTCGGGGTAGCTGCTCTGGCTCCAGCTCCCCGCCAGGCCCCAAAGCGCGCACCAGTCGCTCGCCCGCGAGCAAGAAGGACGCCATGTCTAGCCGACTCTTCAATCAGGTGACCTCGAACTCGGACTTCCGCTCGCCGTGCGCCGGAAGTAGCTGGGGGCTTGCGGGGCCGAGGGCCGAGGGGGCGGGGACGCGCGCGGGGCAGTGTGGGGCGGGGGCGGGGAGCCGCCCGGCCGCGGGTCGGGCTCTGTGTCAGCAGAGGAAATTCTGTGTCAGGGAAATTCTAAAAAGGTTTATGAATTCAGAAGTGTTTGAGGCACATTTGGGAGAAAAATGTCTTATTTGTGATGATTTGTTAAGAATATTGAAGTATGGTATGTTCAGTGGATTCTAAGATAATCCCTTTATTTGATTTATCAGTTAGGAATATATTCAGCAGGAAGTAACACAAATATCAATTCTCAGTGGCTTAAGCAAACAAGGGCTTGTTTTTCTTATGCAGATTGAGGTGGTCCCGGTCGCTGACCGGGGCTCGGGGGCCGAGGCCGCTGTGTGCGGCGGGTGGAGCCCGGGCCTTCCCGCCAGCGGCGACTACGACGACGCGGAGGCACCTCTCGTCCCGGTGAGGGACAACGAGGGGGCGCAGGGTCCCGTCCCGGAGCCCAGGGAGCGTGTTCCCCGCCAGTGAGGAGGCCGGGAGGCGGGGCCGGCGCCGGGTGACTGGAGGGCCCTTCCCTGCGCTGCCCGGGACGGGTGCCAGGAGCAGGGAAGGGAGCGCGGCCCAGAGCCCTGGCTGTGCAGGGCTGGCGCTGAGGGGGAGCTAGTAACCCTCCCCGAGCGGAACCTACTGCCCCGGCTGGGGTCCCCAGCACCGCTGTTGGTGGGCAGCCTTTCATTTAGCTCTAGGGCCTTTGACTTGAATGCCCAGCCTCTAAATTGGGTCAGGGCCTCTCTCAGAAAGATGCTAGAGGTGGGAAACAAGACTCTTGAGCGTGGGCCCTCGTGGATTCCAGGTTTCACTGCGACCTTGGAAAGACCTGTTTTCTCTCTGACTTGGGCAAGGGGGTTTGAGGCCGTGGGGATGGTGTGAACAGTGTCTCTGTGGACGGGATAGGCAGATCAAATTGGGGCCAGGAATCAGTGGGAGGAAGCATAAGGTTCACATCTCCAAAATAGTAAAAATAACAGTTCTTTGAAGGGCCCCAAGAAAGAGCAGCCCTGTTCAGACAGGTATCTGACAGAGCTGACCTTTTAGTGGCTGAGATTAAACACTGCTATTGGGGAGAAAGATGAAAATCCGTTGCAATTCAAGACCCCTGTGATGTGGATCTGAACAAAAATAATATTCAGGGACTAGGTTTATGTAAAGCAGGGGGTACAGTAGGAAATCTAGAGATGATTAAGCCCTTCAAGAGCAGTGTAAGGTCTATAGAGGGGGATATGGGCAGGGAATTATAATCCACAACAAATATTTTTGGAGCACTTTTTATGCATTATTCTCTGAGGGGCAGCACAAGTGAATCAGATACAGGTGTTGCTGTCAGGGAACTTAGAGTCTATGGAGATAAGACACAGTCACAAATAACTGAAAATCAAAGTGGGAAGGACAGTTAAAATGCTGTGGGAGATCAGAAGGGTGGGTTAGGAAAGAAATGGGGGCAATGGGTAAGCGGGGTATGAGGGCTTGATATGAGGAATGCCGAATGAAGAGAGAAGAAAATGATCTGGGAGTAATCATACCTAACACTGGGAGACTGGGGAGTTTTTTTTTTTACTGAGGAGGGGCTGTGGCTGGATCTCAAAGGAGGAAAGGCAACAGCTCTGTGATGTGGTGGCTTGGCAAAGCCCTCACCTGCTGTAGACGGCCACACTGCCCCAGCCCTTCTCTGCTGTCATTGCGCTGGCCCTCTGTATCCTCGTGGCTTTTTCTGATGGATAAGTACCATTACTGTCTCAGCTTTTCAGTTGCTTGTTTTTTTTCCTTCCTACTCAGAAACCGACCAGAGGGCAAAGTGTTAGAGACGGTTGGTGTGTTTGAGGTGCCAAAACAGAACGGAAAATATGAGACTGGGCAGGTGAGTATAGGGCTGGGTCGTCGTTTGTTTTCATGGAGTGCTTCACTTCTTAAAGGAGTCAGATTTGGTCGCAGGCCTGAATGGTATGGTTCTCTATTCATTCTACCTTGATGTTTGGTGCCAGACCAGAATCACAAATTTTTAAGATGGGATTTCTGTTTTCTTGGATTTGAATGCGTTTAATGTGTCAGTGGGTTCTCTTTCCAAGTTAGTGTGGCCGGGGATGGTCTGGACTATAGGGAAGAGAAAGCCAAGTTGCTGAAGATTCTTCTAACATAGTGAGTGGTGCGAAGCCAGTGGAGGGAGCTTTCAGAAAAGTACACCTTTGATGCTTTATCATGGTAAAACTAATAACAGTGTGGTAAAATCTGGGCGTGAGGCTCTTTTTCTGCATCATCTTTGTTCCAGGTCCACTGGGATAGATTTAGGCCCCTTGTAAGTAAAGAAGACTTTTCGTTTATTCTGTATATAGTTTTTTGGTTTGCCTACAGTGGACCAGGCTTTGTTCACTAGGGTTAAATCAGAAAGTAAGGTGGACCTGATTCCAGCCTTCATGGAGTTTACAGTCTAGAAAGGAATTAGTGATGTGCAAATGGTCAATGGCTATACACTGTGCTAAATTTTGGGGAGGTCAAGGAAGGTTTCCTGGAGGCCAAGGCTGTGACCTAAAGGATGAGTAGAATTAGCCAGGTAAAGAGGGATAAGAGTGTTCCAGAGTTGGTCTGGGCTGATCACGGATTTCAAGGGAAAAGGTGGCAAGACCTTGTGCTGGAGTTGCCTTCACCTCTGCTGCTTTGTAGTTTGGGGCCCACCTGGATGGATTTGGTAGACTGCAGACTCACTGAAGCCTCTCTTTCCTCCCAGCTTTTCCTACATAGTGTTTTTGGCTACCGAGGTGTCGTCCTCTTTCCCTGGCAGGCCAGACTGTATGACCGGGATGTGGCTTCTGCAGCTCCGGAAAAGTAAGTTTCCCTGTCGTGTCTCGCAGTGTTCTCAGGAAGAGGCCTGGCTCATGGCAGGCATATGTAATTGGGGTCCCTGGGGTGAAGACAGCATCCTCCTGGGCCTTAGAAGCAGCCCCAGAGTACTTCTCTGGCACTAACATCCATGGAGACAAAAGTGTTGAGTGCCAGGGACAGTCTTAAGACAGAGCGTCCCTTTAGGCCTTCCCAGAATGCTCTCCCAGACTACTCTCAGTTTTCATTGTAATACCCCAGAGGGCATTTGGGGGACCAGTCTTCTTGATTTCTTGATGTTCAGTTGGAATCTTTCCCTTCATCTCACATCATTACTAGAGAACATTAAAAAAGAAAAGGTCCAGCTCCACTAAATGATTGCAGACAGCCCCTGGGATGTGAGAAGAGGAGGGTACACTGGGCCCTGAGGACCAAGGTGGCAATTTGATTTTCTCAACCCTTCTTCCCAGAGGCATCCAGAGAGTAAGACAAATGATGACTCTGTGCCATGGGTCCCCCATGCTCCATTGTTTGCCTCTGACTGAGCAGCTGGGCTGGGGTGTTGCTGAGCAGGTGCCCAGCCAGTGCGAATGCCCCTTCCAATCAGGGACCAGTCTGCTTAGATGAGGAGGTGGTAGGGAGTTGAGTCAGGCACAGCTTCCATTTCTCTCAGGGTGATCTTGGGTTTATCACACCCCACAGAACAGAGAACCCTGCTGGCCATGGCTCTAAGGAGGTGAAAGGCAAAACTCACACTTACTATCAGGTGCTGATTGATGCCCGTGACTGCCCACATATAGTAAGTAAGCAAGATGCCTGGGCCTGGAGGGCCTCTCCACAGGAGGGAAAGGCCTGTGCCCCAATGAGGACGAGGGAGGGAGAGGGGTTAAACAGAGCCCAGATTAGCCTTGGGCCCCATGGCCTTGGGACTGGACTGTGGCTAAGAAAGCCCCTGACTCACTTCTTGTCTTAGTCTCAGAGATCTCAGACAGAAGCTGTGACCTTCCTGGCTAACCACGATGACAGCCGGGCCCTTTATGCCATCCCAGGTAAGTAGTTAGCATCTGAATGGTGCCTGTCAAGACTCAGGGAAAGGATTCTAATGTCCTGTCATCTGCTGGGAGGGATTATGATGCCGAGAGGTATGGTGCTAGGGTCGTCCCACACTGGGACAGGGCCAGGAAATGTTTCTTCTCAGCCCCGTTTTTCTCCTCTTCTGTGTGGGTTTCAGTGTCTTTTCCTCTCTGTGCCAGGCCTGGACTATGTCAGCCATGAAGACATCCTCCCCTATACCTCCACTGATCAGGTTCCCATCCAACATGAGCTCTTTGAAAGATTTCTTCTGTATGACCAGACAAAAGGTAATCTCTCTCAAGAAGGGAGCTGGAATGGGAGAGCCCTTTCTTCAAAGAGAATATCATAGAAATAATTCCAAAGCTCTCCTTCTGCAACCCTTTTCAGCCTCCTATTAGACCTGTCAGGTTGATGGCTATCATCTCCTTACAGATATGGAAACTGAGGCTCAGGGATGATGAAAAGTGACTCAAGGTTGCTAGCTAGGAGCAGAGCGAGGTCTGAAAACCAGGGCCCTTAACTCCCAGTTCAGTTCTCTTCCCACGATATTGCCTACTTCTTCAGGGCTTACTCTTGTGAGCAGCTTGCCTTTTTCCAGCCTGTATGTTTGCTTCATGTGTTGGTGTCCTGTTTGCCTGGGGCCCCCACTGGGAACAGTTTTCTAGGAGGGGCAGTTGGAGAGTGGGTACAACGCCCTGGACTGTGGCCTGGACTAACCAGTTGTCTGTTGCCCTAGCACCCCCTTTTGTGGCTCGAGAGACTCTACGGGCCTGGCAAGAGAAGAATCACCCCTGGCTGGAGCTTTCCGATGTCCACCGGGAGACAACGGAGAACATCCGTGTCACCGTCATCCCCTTCTACATGGGCATGAGGGTATATGTCCAGCCTGGGCCCCTTCCTATAGGGCTAGGCTTCAGACTGTGTTTGGTGTGCCCAGTGTGACTGTTGGGGTGGTGTCTAAATTTAAATCATGTCCCTGTGGTTCTGCTCCCAAGTGCTGCATGATGGGTGGGGTCGAGCTTCTTGGCAGTGGCTGGCACCAAGGCCTAGAGCAGGAAAACCTACAGGTCCCAGGAAGGAGTCTTCTGTGCTGACTCTTCCTTCTTCCCTCCTGCTCAAAGGGAGCCATTTATGAAGTTTATGAAGAATATACACATACTTGTTCAAAACTGTAGGCTGAGCTTCACACTTCCCATACACACATTTATTAAGCTGCTTCTTGTCTGTCTATAAGCTAGGCCCTGGGGATACAGCTATAGATGAAATACTGTCCCTGTCTTCCAGGAGCTCATGGTAGTGGGGGAGGCTAACATATAACATACAAAGTATTGCAGTAGGAGAGGGATGTGGGAGGCGGAGAAGGACAGGGGCCTGGGCCAGCTGTGATGGGGGCGGGGCTGACAAGGAGGGTTGTGAGAAAAGTAAGAGCCCTGCAGCTGGTTTCTGCTGGCATCCAGCTCTGTAGCCAATCTTGACAGGATGGGGAGGAGGGAGGTCAGGCATGGACACAAGGGAGGCTGCCTCCCTGTGGCCTTGTTGGCCATAGTTCAGTCATCGTCATCATCCCACTGAAATAGGTTGGTCTGTTTCTGCAGCCTTCCTGGAACACATCTCCATTGGAGAGATGTTGATTGGAATAGACTTGGTCTTGCCCTCAGGAACTTAAATTCTTTGTGTTTTTCCTCCAGGAAGCCCAGAATTCCCATGTCTACTGGGTGAGTGTTTCCCTCAGGAGAGGAGGGGCGCTCAGGAGGTGTGCCTGGGGGTCAGGTGGGGAGATTTACCTGGGGTGGGATTTACCTGGGGTGAGGGTGGAGCCTGGGTCAGCCTTTGCTGCCTTTTGCTCTCTGCAGAATTCGGGGTTAGTTAGCCCAAGGTCTATTCTTTCTCAAACATGGACTCTGTCCCCCACACCCCCACAGTGGCGCTACTGTATCCGCTTGGAGAACCTCGACAGTGATGTGGTACAGCTCCGAGAGCGGCACTGGAGGATATTCAGCCTCTCTGGCACCTTGGAGACAGTGCGAGGCCGAGGGGTGGTAGGCAGGGTGAGCATCATTGGGCCAAGAATGTCCAGTTTCTGGTCCTGCCTAGCAGGTCTGGGGGCTTAGTGCATGGTTTCCTCCTTCTCTCTGGTTACAGATAGAGGCTCACCATGTGAACATATTGGGTTGTTTTGGGTTAGAAATCTTATAACAACCCTGTGAGATAAGTTCCTTACAATGCATTTCACAGATGAAGAGAGACTGAAATGTTAAGTAACTAGACCATGGTTCCATAGCTAGTAGTGGCAGGGTCTGGATTTAAATCTAGGTGAATATGAAATCAGAGCCTGTGTAGTTTTCATTGACTGGCATAATGTCTTTTAAAACCCTGAAACTGAGTGCCCTTAGGTGGGGCACGCACCCCTACCATTCCCAAGTGTCTTGCCTCTGTCTCTTCACACTGTACATCTTCCGCTGGTCTTCAAAGAGTTTTGATTTTGCAATTGCTGCCTACCACACTCTGTCTCCTGAGAAATAGTCACAAGTAGTACTGGTGCCTAGGGCCACATTCAACAAGCATTTATCCAAGGCAGCAGGGAGTTGGAGAAGCAGGGAGGTAAAGTGAATACGAACAGGGCTTTGAAGTTAAATAGTCTGGCTTCAAATTCCAGCTGTGTTACTTACTCACTGCATAACTTTGGGCAAGCTATTTAACCAAAATCTGTTAGTGCTAAAATCACACCTATTACCTTTTGATTGCTTAGGAGAATTAAATCAGCAAGGTTTTGCAGAATACCTGCCATGGTGCCTGGCACTTAGCACTCATGAATGAACACTGGAAGGAATATTTAGAGTAAGTCCTGTGCCCAGTGTCTTTGCCTGGTGCCCTCAGGCATTAAGTCTGAGATGATCTTTCAGAGTCAAAATAAAAGGCTCAGGCCAATGGCCATGCTGTGGGATGAGTTACTGCAGGCAGTCATTGCAGGAGTGCATGCTGCAGTGGTTGCTGGGGTGTGGGCTGGGGGCATCCAGTCCTGGTGAATGGGCAGTCAGCTTGTGGCCCTGGAGTTCAGAGAACGTGTCCCTGGGGCTTGGCCTAATCCATCTTGCCTGAACCCTTACAGGAACCAGTGTTATCCAAGGAGCAGCCTGCATTCCAGTATAGTAGCCATGTCTCCCTGCAAGCTTCTAGTGGGCACATGTGGTAAGTGAGCGTGTGCTGGGGCAGGTCAGAAAAGTGAGAGCTCATAGCAAGTTCATAGCTTGCATTTAACTCTGGGCTACGTTAAGTCCTGAGGTGGAAACTTATCTGCTGTTCATTGTTGTGTGGGACTTAGGTCTGGTTCTTTATGACTGTTTCCCAGTTCCCTATGGTTTGTGGACTGAGGACTTACGTCAAAGAGGTCCAGTGATTTGATGCTGCACTGAATTGCTCATGTGGTTGGGTTTTTTCCCCTGGTGTTTCACTCCTTAACCTTGGAAAGTACACTTGGGTAGCTTATGCAGTGTGCATCTAAATGCCAGAATCTGGACAGCTGTGTTTCTTCTTTTCATGTAGGGCCAAGAGGGGCTTGAGGGGCTCTGGACCAGACATCTTGTCATGAGCTCTGGAGCTGAGGGGATGGGGCTGTCCAGATCCTCAGGAGGGCCTCAGCCCTGCCTCCCTCTAAGCCAGCTTCTCTCTGACCCACAGGGGCACGTTCCGCTTTGAGAGACCTGATGGCTCCCACTTTGATGTCCGGATCCCTCCCTTCTCCCTGGAAAGCAATAAAGATGAGAAGACACCACCCTCAGGCCTTCACTGGTAGGCCAGCTGCGACCCTGAGGGCCCAGGTGCAGCCCCTGAGAAGAACAGCTCTCATCCAACAATTGCTGCAGAACTCTTTCTCTCCCCATCACGGGCCACAATGGGTCTCTTAATCAGTTGTGCCACTTGATTGTGGGGTTCTTTTTTTGGGGGGTGGTATAACTGTTTTCTTCAGAAGACCCATATAGGACTCATCCAAGGCTGCCTTCCTCATTAGCCCTGCCTACATCGTGTTCAGCTGCTGCAGGCCTGGAGGAGTTTCCTGGCCTGTCACACAAGTTGTCTGGAATATGAGGTCAATAAACCAGTGCACGCTTGGCCACCCTCACCATCTGTGCTCCCATGGTCTCAGGCTCCCTGTCTGAACCATTGGGGGCCTTTGTTTTCTGTGCTCCCCTTCCAGGGAGCTGCCCCTCTGCTAGGGTGTGTGTGTTTCCCTCTGAGGCTGGAGGCTGGATGGACATCTCCCAGGGTCACTGTGCCTCTCAGCTGGTGGAGTGGACTCTTGTTCTCTTTTTTACTCTCTGCCAAGTGCACAGAGGGACGCCAGGGTTGGAGTGGTCCGGCTCCTGGCACTGACCAAACATTGGGATCTCTGGCCCCCAGGCCTGAGAGAGGAGTGAGGCAAGCCAGTCGGGTTTCCTCTGGTCTTGCCAGCCATGAGCATGAGTCAGTCAAGCATCCAGACCACAAATGCAGGAATTCAGCTGAGCAGCAGCTTTAGGTATGGACAGTGACTAAACCTGAGCTTCTTTCAGATCTCCAACAGCCAGAGATGAATTGTGCTGCATTTTGCCCCAGTTCTTAGGATTCTTTCTTGCCCATCACTGCAGTGATTGTTAGAAGTCATTTTTTTCTTGAATTAATATTAAATCTCAGTTCCAGCCCTTGTTAGTGTTGTCCTTAATCCTCCACCAGGGGGAGCTTGGGTTGCAGGGCAACTGAGTACAGCGTCTTATGACTTAGCCAGAACAGAGGTCAGGTGGAGAGCAGAAATACAAGAACTAAATCCACAGCAGAGAGCTGGCTGAGCTCTGCTCACTGTAAACACGGCTCTGCACCAATGCAGTGTAACACGATTTTATTAGAAATTAGTGTTTACTTCCATCACTTATACTGAGCAACAAAGTATTGCAGTTAACGTGATAAAGGAAAAATTCTCATGCCAGGACCTGGGCTATTCTTCAGGCAGACCTTGGCCACGTGTCAAATTCAATAAAACCCAGTACTGGTCTGTGTTGTTAACAGCAGGCTTCCAGTTTTCTCAGGAACTGACAGGAAGTTTTGACTTTCACCCAAACTTTTTTGTTTACTTCCCCCTGGGCTGCTTGGAGTTGAAAAATTCATACAGCTGAGAGCTGCTTTTTGAATGAGGCTGGGAAACTTTCAAAGAAAGTTCCCCAAGCTTTTAAGCCACAAAGTCTGATTAAAGAAGCTAAGATCACTTCAGTAAGTTCAGTGTTAGTATTTTCCTTAAGACCAAGGAGATACTTTCCAAGATAAATGTCTAGTCCCAGACTACTGTGCTTTCTCAGGAAGGAATAGACACCACCGAGACAGCTGAGGACCTGAATGTCAAAGCAGTAAGTAAAGGATAAAGGGGACTGGGATCAAAGGACAAGCATGGAAACACCTCAGTGGGGAGCTGGGAATTTGGGCACTAAAGGGCTTCATGAGGGCAGCTGAGAAAATAGGCCAGTGGTCTCAGGCTGAAGCATTCCAGTCTCTGTGGGAAAGCCACAAAGCCAAAGCCTGAATTTGGCCAAAGAAATGGATTTGTCTTGTTACTCCAGTGAGGGCTAGAAGAATTAGCAGCTGATCACCAAGGTACCTGACCTAAGAGTCTTAGAGCTATTTATACATTCAAGGCTGTGACTAACGTAAAATGCCCGATTAAAGTCACATTTCCCCTGCCCCCTCATGTCATTTCAGGTCCTTGAGTCTAACTCTGGGCCTGGCATTTGCCCATAGGCTCTATGGGGTCAGCAGTGAGCAGCCACTTAGCTATCCTAAGAGTAGTCAAGAGGGATGAACTTGATATCTACGGTCCTTCCCAAGAGTGGGTGCTGTGCCTGGCTATGCTGCTTTGTTAGGCTGGCACAACAGCCCTTTCCCTGACAGCATTCCTTTGGAAAAGAATTCACGTAAGCTGCCTCCCAAGAGCCAAGCCAAATCCCTAGAGAGGAACTCACACCCTGACTGGTTGCTTGGCACCACTGTGGCCAGGTTACCCAACAAGAAGGAATGAAGGCCTTCAGTGGGTTAGGTTGCTCCCATCATCCTGTGTTCAGAGACTCATCACTGGGCAGAACCACCATCCCCAGCCAGGACACAAACCAATAGTGTGGATTGGGGGTGGGGGTGGGGGTGGGGGGGCGGAGAGCAGATGTATGGGGCAGGCACATGCCCACCTCTACACAGGCTGCTGGGACCAGAGGGCTGAGTTGGCTGTCCTCAGCTCATGGGCACGTAAGCCAGCAGTAGGCGGCACCCCTGGGTTCCAGGCTTCCTGCTGCTGTTTTTGGCATGAAGTAGCTCCTGCCCCCTGTGCCAGCTCTTTGGCTTTATAGTATGTGAGGACAGTATATCTTGGAGCTGAGGGCACTCAAGGACAAAAGAAAAAGGGCAACCATGTTTGGACCCTTGGAGTCAGTTATGTGGGGGCAAAATGTCTTTTCTCACAGGGACACGATTAGGACCATGGGACCCAACTTATATATCCTTCCTTCCTTGGTGGTCTTCGGGCTGGCTGTTTGGCCAGGCTGGCAAAGCCAGAGCTGGTGGGAATTTCTTATTGCTTCCTTTTTATCAGACTGTTCTACAGGGAAGAGGGGATTAGGACCAGAAAAAGATGTGGGTCAGGGCAGAATATAAATCCCCTGAATGGTAGAAAGTGCTTTAAAGAAACAGATTCCCAAGGGCATTGAGCAAGGCCAAGGGTTCTGTCATATGCAGGGTTTTGACATCCCGGAGGGGTAACAGAAATGCCCAGTCCCCTCATTATTAGACTTAAACTATTCATTTCCTAGATTATTTTTAAAAAAACCAAACCCATCAAGCCTGTACTTAAACACCTTAGGAAAAAGAAGCCTCATCTTCTGTTTAAAAACTGGGCCTCCGCAGCACCAGAAGCCACCTTTCCCCTAGAATGAACCCATTCCCCATGGGCTTCAGCTGAGGCCTAAGGGGTAGTAGCTCTTCAGCAGAGGAAAGGGGCACTCAGCAAAGGGCCTAGGGGAATGTTCTTGGCAGGTGGGCAGGTCACTCCATTCACCATAGAGCAGAAGCAGCTCCCTGTTGGGCAGCGAGAGGCTGAGCAAAGAGGACAGGACTCAGTCATCTGGAAGTGCTCAGGAGACAAGGCAAAGGAATGTGGTCTCCCCTCTTCTCAGGCCCCCTGACCTCCCAGGCAGAGCCTGTCATGCCTCTGGGGGTGTAAGAGACCCAGCCAGCAGCAGCATGGAGTGGCCAATGGGGTGGGGTTCCACAGGAGGGGAGACAGGGCTTCCTGTGCTCTGACTCCCTGAGGGTCTTGTCAGTCGCGATGGGCAGATTGGTGGCCGAGCTGCCGGTCATCATAAGTGCTATAGCGCTTGACGTGGATGCGACGGACACGGTCCCGCAGTTCAAAGGTTTCCTCGTCTTCACTGGGGGAAGCCTGGCTATGGCTTCGGCTTGTGGCCTCCAATAAGGAGTTGTCAGGGACTCGGGGGGTTTCATAGAGTAGGACATTGAGTGTCTCCTCATAGATTCGGGCCTCTGGAAATTCCACCTGGTGTGAGGGGGACGAGAAGGCCTAGTGAGGTATGAACTCAGAGGGGAGCAGCACATCAGGGTTTTTGCCCTATGCTGGCTCTACAAGGCTTCCTAACTTTCTCACAAGACAGGGTGCTGTCTCATTAGGGAGGGCAGGTATGAGGGGACGTCCTCTACAGATGTAAGGACAGAGAAGTCCAACACCCTCACCATGCCCACCCCAGTCCAAGACTGATGGACCAGTATGCACAGACGCTGGGTTGTGGCTTTGTGGTCAGGCTAGGTACAATCACAGCTCCACCACTTACTACTGCAGGGCCTTACACAACCTTTCTGGGCTGCAGTTTCCATACGTGTAAAATGATGGCTAATATTTACCTTGGAGTGTTGCTGCCAATATCACATGAAAGATGTAAACTGCTTAGTAGAGAGTAAACAGTAAACAACCAAACAAATATATCAATAAAAAGCAGCTGCTCTGGAGAGCAAACAGCTTGCCTGACCCAGTGTGCCCTACTCTCATGATCAGTTTGGAGGAGAGAGAAGAGGGACGGCAACCTGGGTGCCGGGATCCTAGCCTAGCTTGCTGTGTCACATGGAACTTCTGCTCTCTCATCTGTCAGATGGGGAGAATGGTTCTAGTCCTGCGTGTCTCACGGGTGTGGTGTGAGGGGTCAAGTTTCTGAAAGAGAAAACACTTAGGAAGGTGACAGGTGCTGCCGTCACTACCACTTCCACAGTCTAACCAGCCCCCAAACCCTGACTCCGCTGATATGGTCAGGAGCCACCACACTAACTGCCCCTGTCCCTTCCACCCCTCAAAACTGCAGGAGAGAGCAGGGCCACCTCCAGTAAGCTGTCCCTCTGTGACCCTCGGAAGAGCACCCAGCTGGAGGCACTTCAGTAGCTTGGTGCTACATGAGCCCAGCCACGCTGAACCCTTCACACCACATGACTCTTTCCCCGGATGAACTGCCCTTCCTTCCACTCCAGCAGAGCTCTGTCCTTGTCCAGCGCCATCACAGCATGTTTGGGAAGGAGAACCAAGCACATGCCCCTTTTGCTCCTTGTGGTGAAAGGCTGTCGGGGTTGCACGGGTTGTGGCCTGATCACTCCCCACCACAGCTAGCGAGTGTCCTGCTCCCACCCACGCAGAGGGAGGCCCCCACACCTTGGTCTGCTTCTTCTCCGTGGCATATACAATGGAGGTGCAGCACACCTCTGCCAGCTTGCGACCCTGGCCGTAGAAGGACCAGCAGCAGATCTCGTCACCAATGACGTCCTTGATGAAGAGCACACGGCCGTTGAAGCGCAGGGAGAGCTTGTCAAACAGCTCGATGTTCTTCAGCAAGTGGTCGTCAGAGTTGCTGAAAAACCCATGAGGTCAGGGAATGAGGTTCCAGCACAAGGGAGGGTGCAAGTGCCAGCTGGGCTGTCCCTCCACCCCCACGTCATGCTGAAATGAAGACAAGATGCCAGGGGGACAGGAAGAGCAAGAGTCATGGGGCACCCTCTGGGTTTCAGGGCCTGTGAGGACAAGGAATTGGGTTGGTTTTAAAGTGAAAGCATAGAGAACTGAGGGAGGAGGATTCCTCTCCTTACGCCTGGAGGGAGGGAGGCACGCTGCTGTTTCAGCAGGAGGCATTCCTTCCCTTGCTGTAGGCTGATGCTGGCAACATGCCTGGTCACAGGAAGTCATGGGGAAGGGGTTTGGGACTCTGAGCCTATAGCCACCTGTGTATACCTAACTGTGGCCTGTCCAGGACACTGCGGGGGGTGTGTGCAAAGGGAAGTCAGCCTAGTGTGGTGTACAAAAGGCTGGCTTAGGAGGGCTCCCGGCTCACTGGCTTCCTAACATCCCTCCTCCCCTGGTGAGATAATGCCTGTGAAAACACCTGGCACCTCGTCTGACATGACACATGTCAAGGGTGCATTTCATGTTCAACTCTCTGTATCCCAGCCAGGGCCCTGTGTCAGGTTCCAAATGCCTCTGCCCTGATTTCCCTCTACTCTCTCTTCTTCTCCCCTTACAACAACTGGCTCTGAGACCCCGACCCACGCCACCCATGTCAGGAATGCAGGTGGTTTCCCTTGGGTCTGCCACCCAATGTCCACTCCGCAGGCGCCCAGAGATGCCCGCCCTACCTGGTGTAGGAGTACTTGTTGTTGCTCCGATTGTACAGCAGCTTCACCACAGGCTGTGAGGGAGGAGAGAGTGAGGGCCAGGCAGGGCCTGGCGTTCCCAGCCCACAGCCCTCAGGGGCCCTGGTACCTTAGTAGAGGATTCAATGAGCCTCTCCTCCTCCTTCAGGGATGTGATGATAGGGATGTTGCACACAGGCTGGTAGGAGTCCTTCTTGTCCTGGGCGACACACAGAGCAGAGAACCTTCTTTGGGATCTTCTGCTTGCCAGGCTTAGCCAGACACCCCTGGAGCCCCTCTGCCCACCCCCTGCTTGGTGAGAAGACATCAGATAGAGATCACGAGGCCCCTGGCAACAGAAACTGCCAGCTGGCAAGCAGATCCCTATTGCCAGGAAACCTAAACTCCAGATATCCAGGCATAAAAACTAGAAACAGGGCCTATTCAACTGTTGAATACCTGGAATACCTGGCTGCCAGGCTGTGTGGCCCAGCCAGCATCTCGCTCTATCTAACTAGGTTCGGGCTCATCAACCACCCCTCCACAGTTTGCCAGGAGGCGGCAACTCCCAACCTCATATACCCCCTGCCTCCCAGCTCTGCCCTGTACCTGCAGGGCAGTTTGGCACATGTTCACCAGCCCCTGAATGAGGTAATATTTTGCTTCAGCCATCAACTCCTTGATTTCCTGCCGGTTTTGAGGGAGGGTGATGGTGTCATCCCGGAGGTAATTCAAAATGGTGCCGAAGTGCTTTCCACATCGGTCTATGAGGATCCAACCTAGGATTCAGATGGGCTCCACAGGATTATTGTTTTCCTCCAAGTACTTCAGAAGCAGGCAAAAGCCACCTGACGAGCTGGGTGGCAGGTAGCAAGGATAGGAGGTCCATGATCATAGAGCCCAGGACACAATGCAACAGAAGAGGGAATGGAAGTTCTAGCTCTCAGATACACAGCTTCTCTTCACCCCTCCTCCCCGAAACCAAGGACTGGCAGCTACCAGGAGAGATACTGGCCCTTCAGGCTCTGCGGCGGTCACAAAGGTCTAAGCTCAAGAGCACTCAGGCCCGCCCCTGGCAACACAGAAACCACCAGTCTTCTGCCCACTGCCTAGTTTCTATGGCGATGTTTCTTATGAAAATCTAGTCCTATTTGGGCCGGCCCGTGGCTCACTCGGTAGAGTGCGGTGCTGATAACACCAAGGCCCCGGGTTCAGGTCCCACATAGGGATGGCCGGTTCGCTCACTAGCTGAGCGTGGTGCTGACAACACCAAGTCAAGGGTTAAGATCCCCTTACCGGTCATCTTTTAAAAAAAAAAAAAATCTAGTCCTATTTGAATATTAAAAAAGTATGGATCTTCTCCCTGGAAAATGCACAAGCATACAATATTCTATGTACAATTTAAAAGAATCGTGAAGCTCTACTAAGGACTCCGGGTGAAGAGGAAATGTCAATTCTCCTTCCCTCACCACCCTGCCCAAGGAGCCCTGATGCCGTACCTTCTTTGTCAGTCAGCACCTCCATGCGTCCGCTGAACATGGCCTTGAGCATGGTGTCATGCCGGGTGAGTGCCCGCACGGTGGTATAGTACAGGGAGCCACCCACGTTGAGCTGGACGTACTTGTTGCCCAGCCCTCCTCCCTTGAAGCCACTTAGCTTCGGCTTGGCCCCAGATGCTGGGCACAGACAGGTATCCCCCGACATCTCCCGCTGCAGGTAGATCACCACACGGCAGGAGGTAGGCTTGGAAGGCTCCGCCGTGGTGTAAGGGGTTATGAGTGAGTGGCCAGTGGAGGCCAGAGCCTCATAGTTTCAGTGCTGTGAGCAGGAGACAGGAAAGAAGATGGAAGTCAGCAGAACAGAGCCCTCAAACCAGGGGAGGCAACAGTAGAAACTCCAACCACAGTCACTGTCTCCTGGATAAAGCCCAGGCACTCCCTGGCAGAGGCTAAGTCCCTAGGCAACAGAAAGAAAGACTTTCCTGCTGTTTTGCGTTGTACCAGGAACCAGGTCTCGGAGAACAGTCTCTCAGAGCCCAGTTGTGGTCACCTCACCAGCCTCCCCGTGACTCAGCTCAGCTCAGAGCGGTAATGAAGATGAGCAAACCAAACCCTTGGAACTAGTCAGAGAGAACCTAAGGGACAGAATGGACATAGCAGAAGTCCTTACCCTGGGGATCTACCAGTTTATTTTCTTCTCAAGGTTCCCAGGATCCCAGACTGTTAGCCAAACCTACTGGGAATCCAGCCAGCCTAGGAGTTTCCCAGGAGCCACAGGGACAGGATATACTTCCTTTCTAAAGATTCCAGACTCAGGAGAAGCCTGCACCAGTGCTCACTGTAGTACCAGTGGGAGTCTGGCTTCAGGAAAAAAAGTAAAAATAGCTTCAGGAGAGAATGGAGTGAGCCAGGCTGGCAGGAGATAGTCAGTGTTCTTGGCAGATGCTACCTGGCTCTAGCTGGGGTTTCCTGATCTTCCCCTTTCTCGGCACCGGCCTTGCCTGGCCCAGGTGCCTGAAACTGTCACCATTTTCAGTGTAGAGCGACTAGAAGATGTCTATTTTCACTTCGTGAGAGGGAAGCCCAGTCCTATCTCCTCTTCCCTCCCAACAAAAATGAGGAGAAAGGACAAGAAAAGATGAGATGGTAAATTTAAAAGCAAGGAAGTGATTTGGGAATTAAAACCCTCAGAGGAGTTCATAGGAGGGAGGAGTGAGGAAAGCAAAGCCAAGACACCCCTCAAAATTTTAATTCTAGTTTATGCTGGTTTTTTGGTGGCTGGCCAGTAGTGGGATCCAAACCCCTGACCTTGGTGTTAGAACATTGTCCTCTAATAGGAAACTAAAGCATGGAGAGGTTAAGTAAAATGCCCAAGGTTAAACATCTAGTAACCGATGGACCTAGAATTTGAAAGCAGGCCATCTGGTCCAGGCATCCACGATTTTAACCACTACACTATACTGCTTCTTATATGAACTACTTGAAAATGTCGTTGTTACAAATAAACCAAAAAATTCAGCCTTCTTATTTATTGATCATGAAAAAACAAACAAGGAAGCAAAACCCTAGCTTCTCCTTAAGGCTGACACACCCAAAGCTCATAAAAACAGCAAAAACAAAAAAACTCTCACAGAATTACAAACACCTGACTTATGCTTAAGGACTGACTGAAAGTGAACCAGATCACTTACAGAACTGAAAAGGTCTAGCTGTTGTTTTTATTACTTAAAAGTAAACTGCTTTAGGGGCCGGCCAGTGGCTCACTCGGGAGAGTGCGGTGCTGATAACACCAAGGCCACGGGTTCGGATCCCATATAGGGATGGCCGGTTCGCTCACTGGGTGAGCGTGGTGCTGACAACACCAAGTCAAGGGTTAAGATCCCCTTACAGGTCATCTTTAAAAAAAAAAAATTGCGATATACAGTATTTAAATTGAGAGGGTGGAGAGGAGAGCATATTAGGTAAATTGGGATTAGAGAGAACTAAATCCTCATCTTCTATGGCAGAGAGTCAGTTGATTATATCTAAAATGGAAAAAAACAAACAAGAAATAATAATATGAGCATGTGATTTAGAAATATAGAGTTAAGTACTAGAAGAAGCAGCCTAGAAATGAGAGTAGTTGGGGGCTGGCCGGTTAGCTCAGTTGGTGAGAGCGTGATTTTATAACATCAAGGTGAAGGGTTCAGATGCCCATACCAGCCAGCCATCCAAAAAAAAAAATGATAAATAAAAATGAGAGTGGTTTACAGAAGAGCACATATGTAGTGTAGGGAAAGAGGAAGAAGGGGTCATTATTTTTCATTAAAAACTTTGTAGAACTAGTTGGTTCTTAAAACTTTACAAATTCCTTTGTTAAAGTAAAAATTAAGACAAAAACATTTTAAAACACCTGCTATATGAGATCCAAAGCCCCAGGCCCAGGCACCCACCCAAATCCTTCTGGTTGCTCAATCAAGGCCTCACTGGTCATGATGACTTTCGTATATGGGCACACTTCAGGGGTTGGACATCAGCTTTGCAAATCAAAAAATTCTATTTTATTCATCCACAGTAGACCTGGCCCTAAAAGACTACTATTCCCCAGAAAATTCTTTCGGGAAAAGATAATGAGGACGGGCTTGCCCCACCATACATTAAGATAGATAATAAGTTATAAAGTTATAATAATCAGTAGCAGAAGAATAAACATTCATTGAGGGGCTTTAATGTGTCATGCCCTGTGTGACAGTCATGTTTAGTTTCCACAACATGCTGCAGCAGGTACTTTTATATCACTGTGTATGAATGAAGAAACTGAGACACAAAAAGGGTAAAATGTAAGTAACTTGCCCAATGTCATCCACAGAATAAGTAGCAGAGCTGTGCCATCTGACTCAAAACTATGTTCTGGGCCGGCCCGGTGGCGCACTGGATAGTGCACCGCTTGGGAAGCGCGGCGGCGCTCCCGTCCGAGGGTTCGGATCCCACATACAGACCGGCTCCCGCTCGCTGGCTGAGCGAGGTGCGGGAGCAACGCCGAGGCTTGCGATCCCGTTGCCAGTCCCCGGTCCGGTACGGGGGCAACACGGAGGGTTGCGATCCGTTGCC